>NC_057808.1:228723301-228861565 GCF_018294505.1 Triticum aestivum
ACCGTTCGTTTAAAAAAAACCCTAGATCGGTTTTTTTACGGTTTTGTTATTTTACGAGCGTTCACCGAACCGTTCGTTTCAACGAACGCGTTCGTCGGTTTTTCTCTATTAACGAACGTCCTTTTTTTTACCGTTCGTCCGTTTTTCTTTTTCGTCGGATTTTTTTGCGATTATCTCAGATTCGATTTCTGATCGAATTTTCGTTTCTGTTTAACTTCTCGCTCGTTTATCGGAATCAGGCGATTCAAGCGCCTAGAGTTTCGTCTCGAAATTCTCTTTCCGTTTAACCTACTCAAACAAGTTTTGCTACAGTAAAATTTGATCTAGATCCAGATTAGTAAACGAAGCTTGTTTCTTCCGCCGTTTGACTTTCGTTGCTTCTTTCGAGTTGATTCTTTTTGCAAACCGGAGTTCTTAAGTTGAACTTTCTGGTTGGATCTTTCATTCGAATTTTACCTGTGCATTAGATGAGTACTGATTGTATGCTTGTTTGTTTGCGATAGAGTACCCGGAGTGTGCCGCTTGTTACTTCGACTCGTTAGGTTTTGCGGATCATCAGCAAGGCAAGTAACACTTTGATCATACTTTCCATACCCAGTTTTTATTGCATTAGATCTATTCCTCAACCAATTGCATGATTAGGATCTGATTAAATTGTGGGAACTGGGAAGTAGTTGAGGTAGTACCTATTACCTGTTTTCTATTCAAACCCTTGGGAGTTACTTCTACGTTGCTATTATTATTGCCATGCTATGCTCGTAGACGTGGATTGGGTTTGAGAGATATTCATGACAGATGTGAGATGTTTAATAATGGTTTACCTAAGGTGGCAACTAAAACTCACATCTGGGTGGATTGAGGCACCTGGAGAACCCAGTGTTGTCTGATTTTATAAGGACCGCCACCCAGGCTCAAAGGGATCATAAGATTGTTCATGCTAGAAACTTCCGTGTGCAGCCACAAGCTATTATGGGCTCTAGCATAGTTGAGTAGGTTACAAGATCTCTTGAAGAGGTGGGCTAGCAGATGTAGGGGAAAGTAGGTGTACCGGTCCATCCAGAGTAAAGAGTGATTGTTTCTGAAAGACTGTGTCTCGGTCATCCGTTTCTCAAACACCGTGCAGTGCGAGAAATAAAACGGAGGCGATCGAGTCTTGTGGGGAAAAGTGCGCAAACCTCTGCAGAGTGTACAAACTAATCATGGTTAGCCGTGTCCCCGGTTATGGACAACTTGAGTATCTAGTACCTGGATTATCATTTGAATCTCATCACCATGTTACTTTTAATTAATTTTGTTGGGTTAATGATGACACTTAATTGGGATTGAGTTGGAGGTACCTTCTCAATGTTTAACAACCACCATGATAGTTAAATAAAATTTATTCCTTTGCAGTAGGGAAAAATTGGCTTTTCGCATAAAATTTACCCATAGAGCTTTCCACCAGCCATATATGCATGTAGTATAGCATTATTGTTGTTCATTACTCTCTATGTGTTACATTGCCAGCATATTCTATGTGCTGACCCGTTTTCGGGTTGCAACGTTTCATGTTGCAGACTTTTCAGACGACGAGTAAGGTGCCTTAGGTCGTGGTCTTATACTCAGTGATGCCGCTGGAGTTGATGGACTCACTTATCTTCCAAGTCTTCCGCTGTTATCGTAATAGATGGCCTTAAGCCATGTTTATCATACTTAATCTCTTTGGAGATATTCGATGTAATAAGTGTGTGATTGCTACTCTGTTATAAATCCTCCATTTGTACTGTGCGTGTCAGCATTACTGATCCAGGGATGACACTGGTGCACAGCAGCACAGACCATTTGAGGTCTGGTCGCTACAAAGTTGGTATCAGAGCACACGCTGACTGTAGGACACGACCACTAAGCTTAAGCCCTAGAAAGCTTCTCTCTTCTCATTTCTGACCCCTCTCCTTTTTCTACTCTTCTAGGAATGGCAGATGCAAGGAGCAAGTTCATGCAACCTGATGAAGACACGCCTTTTGGTCGACACTTGAAGGAAGTCACCAAGTACTTGAACATAGGAATACCAAGCATCACCGGAACCTACAACGCCACATTTCCCGAAGGGGAGAGCTGGAAGATTCAAGTTCACATTCCAGGAAGGACGTTTGTGCCAGTTACTAAACCCATAAGATTGGTTTTCGAAGCACCAACCTGGAGTTTAGGGAAGAGCATGGCCGCTCACATCGCGATGGGACGCATTGGAGAAGTCTACCACCAGGAGCTTATGGATACAATTTACCAGATTTGTGGACGCCGAGACGCGCAATGGGAGATGATCAGAACCAAGAAGGATGGATCTATTGCAGCTTTCATCCAGGAGCAAAATCAACATATTCGTCGCCAGGAGAACTAGATGTGCACGGACAAGGAAGAACTGAAGAAGGCATTAACGAAGATCAAAGAGCTCCAAGAAGAACTCAAGGCTACACGCGAAGATTATTTGGAGGAAATCAACGCACTAGTAGGGAAGAATGACGACCTGGAGAAGAAGATTGGAGTATTCATGGGAAACCCAGTGCCAAAAGCAGAAGTCGATGAATGCACTTGTCCGGATAACTACATCATCATCGACGACACCGACTCGGAACCAAGTGAAGACGACTTTGTTGATGAAGCCGGAGCAGACATCATGGAGTCTTCCACGAATCAGAATTTCTAGTAGACCACCATATCAGTAGTAGTTTTCCCCCATTTAATAGTATAGTTCAAGCACTTTGTAACGCTAGTTAGATCGATTGTTATGCCTTGTTTGAATTGATTGAGTGATATTGATTGTATTTGTCTCATGAGCATGTGGGTAGTGTTTCTCTCTAGACCTCATTCTATTCTTAATTCTCATCTTTTCTAAACCTATCAGATGCCTCCGAGACGCGACACCGGATTTGTTTTTCCGCCAGAGATCACCCAGTTGATTCAGCAACAGAATGCCCTGATGCAAGTGTTAGTGCAGAACCAAGGCAACAACAACAACAACAACCCACCGCCGCCACCACCTGTTGATCACTTAGCCCGTTTCTTAAGGCTAAACCCGCCGGTGTTTTCCAGTAGCACCGAGCCGATTGTTGCAGATGATTGGCTCCGCCAAGTTGGAAGGGACTTGACCACTGCAGGATGCACAGATGCGGAAAGAGTGCGTTTTGCCGCACATCAGCTTGATGGACCCGCAGCATCATGGTGGGAGAATTACACAGCCACGCACCCTATTGACACCGTCACGTGGGACCAGTTTCAGCAAGCTTTCCGTACAGCTCATGTTTCAGCAGGAGCTATGGCTATGAAGAAGCGTGAGTTTCGTAACCTATGCCAAGGAGGACGCACCGTAGGCCAGTATGTGGAGGATTTCAGTAAGTTAGCACGTTATGCACCAGATGACGTTGCTACAGATGCTGCCAAGCAGGAGAAATTTTTGGAAGGGCTGAATGATGAACTGAGTATGCAGTTGATGGTAGCAACCTTCAACAACTACCAGGAGCTGGTAGATAGAGCTCTCATGATTGAAGGGAAGCAAGAGCAGATTGAAAATCGTAAGAGAAAGTATGGACAAGGGAAGTACAATTCCGGAGCTCAGCAGAAGCCGCGATTTGCCCCGAAATCGGGAGGACAGTTTCAGCATACCCATGGAGGAGGTAGTTCGCACAACCATAATGGCTCCAAGAATGGTAACGGGAATGGAGGAGGCAACGGACAGAACCGCACCAACCCATCTACCCCAACCAAGAGGGATTTAAGTCACATTACATGTTTCAAGTGCGAGAAGACTGGACATTATGCAACTGATTGTCCTGAGGCCCAAAATGGAAATGGCAATGGAAGCTCTGGGAAGAAGCCGAACCCATTCAACAAAGGGCATGTGAACCACGTGAGCGTGGAGGAGGTTGAAGCTCAGCCTGATGCAGTAATAGGTAAGTTTTTGGTTAAGTCATTTACTGCAACCGTTCTTTTCGATACTGGTGCATCGCATTCATACATATCAAGGGGATTCGTGAATAAGTTTAAGATGTCCACCCAAGTTCTCAAAACCCCTATGTTAGTAACCTCGCCAGGAGCAGAGTATATGGCAACCCAAGGATGTTTTCAGATACCATTGGCCATTGGAAGGCATGTTTTCCCCTCAGACCTTATTGTTTTGGAATCGCAAGGTTTGGATGTGATTTTGGGAATGGATTGGCTATCGTTGTATGGAGGAAACATCGATTGTGCCAGCAAGACGATTTTGCTTACCACCCCGGAAGGAAAAAGGATCAAGTATGTATCCCGGCATATGCCGAAGAGGACTCAAGTAAATTCCTTATCAGGAGTTGTACAGGAGGAAGTACCAGTGGTGAAGGATTATCCGGATGTATTCCCAGAAGAGTTGCCAGGCATGCCACCAGATAGAGACATTGAGTTCTTGATTGAACTTTTGCCAGGCACAGGGCCAATATCTAAGAGACCGTACAGGATGCCCGCAAAAGATTTGGACGAAATTAAGAAGCAGATTAAGGAGTTACTGGATAAAGGCTATATTCGCCCAAGTTCGTCACCTTGGGGATCACCAGTACTTCCAGTGGAGAAGAAAGATGGATCGCTGAGGATGGTTGTTGATTACCGAGGATTGAATGAAGTGACCATCAAAAACAAGTACCCACTGCCGATGATCAATGATTTGTTTGACCGCCTACAAGGAGCTAAAGTATTTTCCAAGATCGATCTACGATCAGGATACCTTCAGTTAAAGATTCGAGAGCAGGATATACCTAAGACGGCTTTTACCACCAGATATGGATTGTATGAGTATACCGTTATGTCATTTGGACTGACTAATGCACCTGCCTATTTCATGAACCTGATAAACAAAGTGTTTATGGAGTTTTTGGATAAGTTCGTCGTGGTGTTCATTGATGATATTCTAGTCTTTTCCAAGAACGAGGAAGAGCATGAGGAGCATTTGCGATTGGTACTTGAGAAGCTCAGAGAACATCAGTTATATGCCAAGTTCAGCAAATGTGAATTTTGGCTGAAGGAAGTTGGATTCCTTGGACATGTTATTTCTGGAGAAGGAATAGCAGTAGACCCTGCCAAGGTCGACACAGTGACAAGTTGGGAATCACCACGACAGTTGGAGAAATCCGGAGTTTTCTTGGACTTGCAGGATACTACCGGAGATTCATCGAGAATTTCTCAAGGATTGCTAAGCCCATGACTGAGCTATTGAAGGACACCAAATTCAATTGGACTGAGGAATGTGAAGCTAGTTTCCAGGAGTTGAAGAAACGATTGGTTACCTCACCAGTGTTGATTCTGCCAGATCAACGCAAGGACTATGAAGTTTACTGCGACGCTTCTCGTCGAGGACTTGGAGCAGTGCTTATGCAGGAAGGAAGAGTTGTGTCATATTCTTCACGACAACTTAAACCCCATGAGAAGAATTATGCTACGCACGATTTGGAATTAGCAGCCGTGGTGCATGCATTGAAGACATGGAGACATTTTCTCATCGGAAACCATTGTGAGGTGTACACGGATCACAAGAGTTTGAAGTATATTTTCACGCAGAAGGAGTTAAATCTCAGATAGAGGAGATGGTTGGAGCTCATTAAAGATTATGATATGAGATTGCATTATCACCCTGGAAAGGCTAACGTAGTAGCAGACGCGTTGAGCCGCAAGAGTCATGTCAACACCCTCATGACAGGAGAGTTACCTCAGGAGTTAGCCGAGGACCTTCGCGAGCTATGTTTGGAGATAGTCCCAAGAGGCTATTTAGCGACATTGGAGATTCAGTCTACCTTGATGGAAAGGATCAGAGAAGCCCAGAAGACAGACAAGGAGATTGAAGAGATAAAGGAGAAGATGAGCAAAGGAAAAGCCAAGGGATTTCATGAGGATGAGCACGATACCTTATGGTTTGAGGACCGCGTTTATGTGCCAAATGATCCGGAGATCAGGAAGTTGATTTTGCAAGAAGCCCATGATTCAACGTACTCGATTCACCCAGGGAATACCAAGATGTATTTGGATTTGAAGAATACTTTCTGGTGGACCGGAATGAAGAAGGATATTGCAGAATATGTAGCAGTTTGTGATGTATGTCAGAGAGTGAAGGCAGAGCATCAGAAGCCAGCAGGATTGCTACAACCATTGCCGATACCCGAATGGAAGTGGGATAAAATAGGCATGGATTTTATCACGGGATTACCCAGGACTCGTTCAGGCTATGACTCAATATGGGTTGTAGTCGACCGATTGACGAAAGTGGCTCATTTCATTCTAGTAAAGACCACTTACACCAGTACTAAGTTGGCCAAGATCTACATGACCAGGATCGTATGTTTGCATGGAGTTCCAAGGACCATTGTATCAGACAGAGGAACCCAATTTACCTCGAAGTTTTGGAAGCAGTTACATGAAACATTGGGAACCAGGCTGGAATTTAGTACAGCTTTTCACCCGCAGACAGGTGGACAGACCGAGAGAGTCAACCAGATTTTGGAGGACATGTTGAGAGCATGCGCACTAGATTATGGCTCTAGTTGGGACGACAATTTGCCATATGCAGAGTTTTCTTATAACAACAGTTATCAGACCAGTTTGAAGATGGCCCCTTTCGAAGCCTTGTACGGAAGGAGGTGTAGAACATTGTTGTTATGGGACGAAATTGGAGACCGTCAGCTGTTTGGACCAGATTTGATTAAGGAGTCTGAACAGAAAGTGAGGTTGATTCGCGATAGGCTCAAGGTAGCCCAGTCCAGGCAGAAGAGTTATGCTGATTCTAAACGAAAGTAGATAGTTCACGAAGTCGGAGACAGAGTGTATCTTCGAGTATCACCACTTCGAGGAGTGAAGCGCTTTGGAGTTAAGGGAAAGTTAGCGCCCCGTTTTATCGGACCATACAGAGTGTTGGAACGTATGGGAGAGGTTGCTTACAAGCTGGAATTGCCCGAAGGATTGTCTGGAGTACATGATGTATTTCATGTTTCCCAGTTGAAGAAGTGCCACGCAAAGATGGCCGAGATACCACTGAGAGATACTGTGCCACTGGAAGCGATTCAGCTGGAAAGTGATTTGACCTATGAGGAAAAACCAGTTAAGATTCTTGAGTATGCCAGCCGAGTTACCCGCAGCAAGGTTATCAAGTTTTGCAAAGTCCAGTGGAGTCATCACACGGAAGATGAAGCCACCTGGGAGCGAGAGGAAGATCTACGGAAGGACCACTCCCACCTGTTTTCTAGCCAACCTGAATCTCGAGGGCGAGATTCATCTTAAGGGGGGTAGGTTTGTAACATCCCAAATTTTCAATTTGGTATGTTATACATAGATCATCATTGCATATCATGTATTATTGCATTTTGCCAAATCCTCGATAAATCCTAAGCAACTCAAGGACCCTCGGAGAGAGTTGGCGATTTTCTCAAATTTTCAAATTTGATTTTCATCAAATTATAAAACGAGGATTTTGGTTTTAATTATTTTCTCTCCGGAAAAATATTTCATTTTAAAAATAAACGAGAGGAGAAAATATGACTTCTCCAAAACAATTGAAATACTGGAGGAAAAATGTTAAAATCATTTATTGGAATTTATTTGGATTTTATTTGCAATTTTTATTGCATTAAAAATATTGCATGTTTTCAAAAATTTATTTTGTGTTAAAACAATGTTCACCCTATTCTAGATTTTCTAACTAGACGGGGAAAATTTATTTTATATTTTTCTGACTTTTATTTATTTTTCTATGAATTATTTTCCGCGGAACGTATTTAAAAAAAACTGCGCGACGCCCGACCGGGCCGAAGCCCAGCCGAGCGCCGGCCCACCCCGTCGCCCTCTCCTTCCCCAGCACGGGAGCACCGCCGCGCCGAGTCCCGCCGCCGCACGCCTCCCCGGCCGCCCCCTCCTCCAAGCCGAGCTCTCCCCCCCCTTATATACCCCGACCCCCCCTGTCCTCTCACCTCGCCCGCCGCCGCCCGCACTCGCCTCGTCCGCCGCCGCCGGAGCCGAGCCCGCCGCCAGCGCCGTTCGTCGCCGGAGCCGCCCCTCGCCGCCCTCGCACCCCCCGAGCCCCGCACCCCCGCCGCACCCCGCGCCCCGCCGGAGCCCCGCCGGATCTCTGCCCCAACGAGGTACTGCCTCGCCTCCTTCGTCGCCGGTTTTCGTTTTAAAAAAAACCGTTCGTTTTAAAAAAACCCTAGATCGGTTTTTTTACGGTTTTGTTATTTTACGAGCGTTCACCGAACCGTTCGTTTCAACAAACGCGTTCGTCGGTTTTTCTCTGTTAACGAACGTCCTTTTTTTACCGTTCGTCCGTTTTTCTTTTTCGTTGGATTTTTCTGCGATTATCTCAGATTCGATTTCTGATCGAATTTTCGTTTTTGTTTAACTTCTCACTCGTTTATCGGAATCAGGCGATTCAAGCGCCTAGAGTTTCGTCTCAAAATTCTCTTTCCGTTTAAACTACTCAAACAAGTTTTTGCTATAGTAAAATTTGACCTAGATCCAGATTAGTAAACGAAGCTTGTTTCTTCCGCCGTTTGACTTTCATTGCTTTTTTCGAGTTGATTCTTTTTGCAAACCGGAGTTCTTAAGTTGAACTTCCTGGTTGGATCTTTCATTCGAATTTTACCTGTGCATTAGATGAGTACTGATTGTATGCTTGTTTGTTTGCGATAGAGTACCCGGAGTGTGCCGCTTGTTACTTCGACTCGTTAGGTTTTGCGGATCATCAGCAAGGCAAGTAACACTTTGATCATACTTTCCATACCCAGTTTTTATTGCATTAGATCTATTCCTCAACCAATTGCATGATTAGGATCTGATTAAATTGTGGGAACTGGGAAGTAGTTGAGGTAGTACCTATTACCTGTTTTCTATTCAAACCCTTGGGAGTTACTTCTACGTTGCTATTATTATTGCCATGCTATGCTCGTAGACGTGGATTGGGTTTGAGAGATATTCATGACAGATGTGAGATGTTTATTAATGGTTCAACTAAGGTGGCAACTAAAACTCACATCTGGGTGGATTGAGGCACCTGGAGAACCCAGTGTTGTCTGATTTATAAGGTGCGCCACCCAGGCTCAAAGGGATCATAAGATTGTTCATGCTAGAAACTTCCATGTGCAGCCACAAGCTATTATGGGCTCTAGCATAGTTGAGTAGGTTACAAGATCTCTTGAAGAGGTGGGCTAGCAGATGTAGGGGAAAGTAGGTGTACCGGTCCATCCAGAGTAAAGAGTGATTGTTTCTGAAAGACTGTGTCTCGGTCATCCGTTTCTCAAACACCATGCAGTGCGAGAAATAAAACGGAGGCGATCGAGTCTTGTGGGGAAAAGTGCGCAAACCTCTGCAGAGTGTACAAACTAATCATGGTTAGCCGTGTCCCCGGTTATGGACAACTTGAGTATCTAGTACCTGGATTATCATTTGAATCTCATCACCATGTTACTTTTAATTAATTTTGTTGGGTTAATGATGACACTTAATTGGGATTGAGTTGGAGGTACCTTCTCAATGTTTAACAACCACCATGATAGTTAAATAAAATTTATTCCTTTGTAGTAGGGAAAAATTGGCTTTTCGCATAAAATTTACCCATAGAGCTTTCCACCAGCCATATATGCATGTAGTATAGCATTATTGTTGTTCATTACTCTCTATGTGTTACATTGCCAGCATATTCTATGTGCTGACCCGTTTTCGGGCTGCAACGTTTCATGTTGCAGACTTTTCAGACGACGAGTAAGGTGCCTTAGGTCGTGGTCTTATACTCAGTGATGCCGCTGGAGTTGATGGACTCACTTATCTTCCAAGTCTTCCGCTGTTATCGTAATAGATGGCCTTAAGCCATGTTTATCATACTTAATCTCTTTGGAGATATTCGATGTAACAAGTGTGTGATTGCTACTCTGTTATAAATCCTCCATTTGTACTGTGCGTGTCAGCATTACTGATCCAGGGATGACACTGGTGCACAGCAGCACAGACCATTTGAGGTCTGGTCGCTACACAGAGTGTCACTAGTATGCCTCTACTTGACTAGCTCGTTAATCAAAGATGATTATGTTTCCTAGCCATAGACATGGGTTGTCATTTGATTAACGGGATCACCTCATTAGGAGAATGACGTGATTGACATGACCCATTCCGTTAGCTTAGCACCCGATCGTTTAGTATGTTGCTATTGCTTTCTTCATGACTTATACATGTTCCTATGACTATGAGATTATGCAACTCCCGTTTACCGGAGGAACACTTTGTGTGCTACCAAACGTCACAACGTAAATGGGTGATTATAAAGGTGCTCTACAGGTGTCTCCAAAGGTACTTGTTGGGTTGGCGTATTTTGAGATTAGGATTTGTCACTCCGATTGTCGGAGAGGTATCTCTGGGCCCACTCGGTAATGCACATCACTATAAGCCTTGCAAGCATTGTGACTAATGAGTTAGTTGCGAGATGATGTATTACGGAATGAGTAAAGAGACTTGCCGGTAACGAGATTGAACTAGGTATCGAGATACCGACGATCGAATCTCGGGCAAGTAACATACCGATGACAAAGGGAACAACGTATGTTGTTATGCGGTTTGACCGATAAAGATCTTCATAGAATATGTGGGAACCAATATGAGCATCCAGGTTCCGCTATTGGTTATTGACCGGAGAGGTGTCTCGGTCATGTCTACATAGTTCTCGAACCCGTAGGGTCCGCACGCTTAACGTTACGATGACAGTTATATTATGAGTTTATATGTTTTGATGTACCGAAGGTTGTTCGAAGTCCCGGATGTGATCACGGACATGACGAGGAGTCTCGAAATAGTCGAGACATAAAGATTGATATATTGGACGACTATATTCGGATACCGGAAGTGTTCCGGAGAAGTTTCAGATTAAACCGGAGTGCGGGAGGGTTACCGGAACCCCCCGGGGAAGTATTGGGCCTTAGTGGGCCTTGAGGGGAGAGAGACGGCAGCAGCCAGGAGGTGGTGCGCCCCCTCCCAGGAGGAATCCTAGTTGGACTAGGAGAGGGGGGCGCAGCCCCCTTTCCCTCTCCCTCTCCCTCTCTTTCCTTCCCCCCTTCTTTTCCTAGTTGGACTAGGAAAGGGGAGTCCTACTCCTACTAGGAGGAGGACTCCCCCCCTCTCCTTGGCGCGCCTAGGGCAGCCGGCCTCCCCCTTGCTCCTTTTTATACGGGGGCAGGGGTCACCTCTAAACACACTTGATATACGTTATTTGAGCCATGTGCGGTGCCCCCCTCCACCATATTACACCTCGATAATACCGTTGCGGAGCTTAGGCGAAGCCCTGCGTCAGTGGAACATCATCATCGTCACCACGCCGTCGTGCTGACGAAACTCTCCCTCAACACTCGGCTGGATCGGAGTTCGAGGGACGTCATCGAGCTGAACGTGTGTAGAACTCGGAGGTGCCGTACGTTCGGTACTTGATCGGTCGGATCGTGAAGACGTACGACTACATCAACCGCGTTGTGATAACGCTTCCACTGTCGGTCTACGAGGGTACGTGGACAACACTCTCCCCTCTCGTTGCTATGCATCACCATGATCTTGCGTGTGCGTAGGAATTTTTTTGAAATTACTACGTTCCCCAACAAGCATAGCATAGCAATATGAGCAAATGTAGAAGTAACTCCCAAAGGTTTGATAACAAAACAGGTAATAGGTACTACCTCATCTACTTCCCAATACCCACAATTTAATTAGATCCTAATCATGCAATGTTTGAGGATTTGTCTAATGCAATAAAACTGTTTAGTAAAGAAGTATGATCAAAGTGTTACTTGCCTTGCTGATGATCCGTGAAACCTAGAGATTCGAAGTAGCAAGCGGCGCACTCCGGGTACTCTATCGCAAACAAACAAGCATACAGTAAGCACTCAACTAATGCACAGGTAAAACTCAAATAAAAGATCTAACCAGAAAGTTAAACTTAAGGACTCCGGTTTGCAAAAAGAATCAAATCAAACGAAGCAACGAAAGTCAAACGGCGAAAGAAACAAGCTTCGTTTACTAATCTGGATCTAAGTCAAATTTTACAGTAGCAAAAACTTGTTTGAGTTGGTTAAACGGAAAGAGAATTTCGAGACGAAACTCTAGGCGCTTGAATCGCCTCATTCCGATAAACGAGCGAAAAGATATACTAGAACGAAAATTGGATCAGAAATCACGATCTGGAATAATCGAGGAAAATCCGAGAAAAAGAAAAACTGACGAACAGTTTATCGAACGAACGTTCGTTAACTGTAACTAAACGATGAACACGTTCCTTAAAACGAACGAACAAGCGAACGCTCGCTAATTAACTAAACCGAGAAAAAAAATAAAAAAACCTAGGGTTTTCAAAAAAACCGAATCGTTTTTTTTTAACCAGACACGGCGGCGGCGGCTCGGTATACCTCCGGCGAGGCTCTCCGGCGGGGCGTCGCGGCTGCGGGGTGGCGGCGTAGGGCGGCGGGGTCGACGTCGGGGCGACGGGCGGCGGCCCCGGCGGCTTGGGGCGTCGGCGTCGGGCGGCTCCGGTGTCGGCGGGTTTCGGTGGCGGGGCGGCAGGCTTGGTGGTGGGGAGAGGTGGCAGTGGGGGCGGGGTACTTATAGCAGGGGGGCGACTCCGACTTGGGGAGGGGGCAACCCCGGGAGGCGTGCTCCTACCGGACTCGGCGGCGGCGGCGGACTCCGACGCGGAGACGACGTCGGGAGGCGGTGGCGCTCGCGCGCCGGCCTGGCTCGGCTGGGGTTCGGCCCAGTCGGGCGCGCGGGATTTTTTTTAAAATAAATTTCGCCGAACTTAAATAAATCCTAGAAAAATAAATAAAAAACTAAAAATACCAAAACAAATTTTTACCGTCTAATTAAAATAATTAGAACGAGATGAATATTTTCTTTTCCCTAAAATGAAATTTTGAAAACGTGCAATTTTTCTAATGCAAATAAAATTGCAATAAAATCCAAATAAAATCGAATATTTGATTTTAATATTTTTCCTCCAATATTTCAATTATTTTGGAGAAGTCATATTTTCTCCTCTCATATATTTTAATATGAAATATTTTCGGAGAGAAAAATAATTAAAACAAATGATCCTATTTTCAAAATTTGAGAAAACCCAAATATGAAAATAACGAAATCCCCAACTCTCTCTCCGAGGGTCCTTCAGCTGCTTAGGATTTCGAGGATTTGCCAAAATGCAATAAAATATGCTATGCAATGATGATCTAATGTATAACATTCCAAATTGAAAATTTGGGATGTTACATTTGGAAATCGAAGCAAATTGAAATCCCCACCTATAAGAATGGGATATGGATTATCTTTCGCCAAATTAACCAATTCACGAAGAAATCAGCCTTGAACTCATCCTGGGCTGCCCCATACACGGCGACGAGGGTCCATGTGAAGTTGTCGGCCTTGTTGCGAATATGGAGTTTAACGTGAAACTCACCATCCGAACTAGCCAAAACATCCATAGTGCCTGAATTTACGCCAAGTAAAATGCCCCCAGAACGACCTCTAGGTGGTCGTGAAACCCAAGTAAAGTCCATCCCGCCTGAAAGACGGTTAAGTAGACTCACTGAGAAATCACGTCTTCCCGTTTCAGAGATAGCCAAAAAGTCTAAATTGTGTTCCCTATTACATTCCGCAATGAATAGATGTTTAGCCAAGTCACGAAGACCTCTGCTATTAAAAATCATTCCATTCATGAGGAAACAATGGGAGATTTAGAACACTTTGCCCTCTTATGGGTCTTACTATGTTTTTTCGAACGTGCGGTCTTTGATTTACGTCCAGATTTTGTAAGTTCAATCAATGAACTAAGCTCTGGTTCATCTAGACCCACGTCTGAAACCGCTCCTACTAAATGAGAGAGTAGCTGACCATCTAATGTGGCATGCAGCTCCTCCTCATTGGTATGAGAGGTATACGACTTGCTAGAAACACGTGGAGTAACTTTTAATCGGTCATATTCCAAATGTTTCAAAGCATTCGTCGAAATAGAAATATCCTTCTCGTTCTTTCCAAGACTAACACCCACATTATTTACCTTAGAAAATATGGCAGTATTGGAAAAGGCTAAAAAGGATTTGGGAGACGACGTAATACCTTGGTTGTCGAGGTTCTGCACTGCCTTACGCCGCATAGCCTTGGCCATGGAGTCCTCATCTGTGTCCATAGAACCATCGTCAGCAATCGTATGCCGACTACTCCGTCGTGTAGGTGTCATCCCCAGCGAAGGTCGTGGCGCCCGCTCTACTGCTAGTGGAGGGGGTGATGATGGAGTAGCAACCCCCTCCCCGACAGTCTCAACCGCAGGCTCGAGCGACGAGGTCGCTGTCTGAAGGGTGTCAGGGACCGCACCAGTCGTACCAGCGAAAGCGGTAGGGATGGACATGGCCTGCTCCACCAGGGACTGAAGGGTGTCCAACATCATAGACCCATCCGCCGTTGCAAACGTGACAGCAGGTGTTTGCATGGCTGGGACGGACAAGTCCGTCATCACCTGGGGCCTAAAATCAGCCACTAGTGTATGCATGTATGGCCGCACACCCGAGGATGGTCGTTTAGCACCATGCCCATCCTGTGCATGCATGCATGCTTGTACTCCCGAGGCCGGCCTTTGAGTTTCACGCCCAGCCAATGTATGCTTGCAAGGCTGTGAAGCCGGTCCTTCAGTGCCACACCCAGCCGGGGCTAGCTTGCTCAGCTCGTCCCGAGCAGCTGGAGGTTGTAGCTTCGAAGCCCCGTTCCGTCGCCCATCCGTGACGTCGCTGTCCTGCACCATGATGGAAGCAACCAGCTGCGTCGCTACTGTCAGTGTTGGGACGACAGTTGCAATGCCACCTTACCCGTTGGCTGCCGGTGCACCAATGAAGAGTCCGGGTGCCCCCCCCCCCCCGAGCCATCAGTGGCATGCACGGACTTGAGAACCACGGGATGCGACACTGCCAAATGAGTTGGCGACGCCGGCTGTGGTCCAGGCACGCCCTGCGGCAGGGAACATGATGATGACACCTGCCGGTGTCACCGCGGGGATCCACCTCCTAGTGCATCACCAAGACCAAGGCTCACGAGTTCCCGTTGTTGCACCTGAGGCACCTGATTGACATTCGCTGGAGCAGAACTAGAGGATGAATGAATGGATGGGTTGCCAGTGTGCTCCGAGGTGTCCATATGGTCGTCCTTCTCCTTTGCACCACTATTATCACCCGCATCATCATGCTTGCGTCTCCAAATGAACGGAACAAAGTCAGGATCCAGACTGTATCCCTCTGGCTCCCTCCTGAACGTGAATGCATAGCCCTTGAGCTTGACCACCACATCCGTCGCGACAAAAGTGCCAGCATCATCCTTGTCCTTTGCCAAAATCTGCGTGTTGGTCATAGCGACGAGAATACGGACAACCACGGCGTCGGAGAGTAAAAAGATCCACATCCAACGTCTTACCCATAAGAGTACCAATGGCCCATAATCCCAAAAAATGGCGAACCGTATGAGGAACGCCCTCGACATGAAGCCAAATCTGCTGAAGTTCGATCTTATGTGGAACCTTCTGTGATCTCCATGCGGTAATAGTCATCTGGGCATTAGCTGATGGCACATTCATCTGGATTCCATCCACCCTGTCCAAATCCTCAAAAGACGGAAAGCTAACAAGGTAAGCATCGGACCCATGCTGAATAGCCTCCCACTTCTATTTATCATGGACCGGACATCTCCTGGCTATCTGGCTGTCAACGACGCTAGCCGGTACCATCATGCCAGTAACCTGAACACGTGCTATTGGTGTCTGTGTCGGCGCCAAGTGCTCTTTCACCACGCAATCTGGTAACTGTACAAAGTAAGTCTCCACAGCACCAATTCCAGAGACTGAAGCGTTGGGCTTAGCGAGTTTAAGAACCGGTCACTGCAACGTTGGATGAGCTATATTGTCACAAATATAACAGTAATGTTGCACGGTGCAATCTTTCACTGCATGCGTATCAACCGCGCACTTCCAGCATCGAACCCCCTTCTTAGCCTTGGTCTTGGGCACTGAAACAACCTGCACATCAGACCCTGGAGCCGTCAAAGGCGAGGCATCGACATGCGTAGGCATCATTGGTTGAGGTTGCACAACCTGCTGATAATGTCCTTGCTGATACGTCTGAATGAGCTGTTGTGTGGGTTGTTGCAGAAAGTGTTGCTGAACCGGCACTTGCTGTGGAGTAGTATGAACACCATGCCGCAAAGCTCCACCAGCGAACTGTTGATGTTGCGGCTTCTTCTTCTTTTTACGTTTCTGAACCGGTTGTGCCACAACCCCCCTGGATGGAACCGCGGAGGGGTGGACACCCCGGTTGGTGGAACCCCATACATGGGAGGTTGTCCTCCGGCGGCGGCCATACCGTACGGCGAGATGAATTGCCCACCATGGCCATAACCAAAGGGTTGCTGCTGTGGAAGACCGTAGTTGTATACCGGCACCAGTCCCCGCTGCTGATGCGTTGGACGGAGTATCCCGACGCCGAAGCCAGAGGATGCGAAGGAGCAGGGGTCGCCCCTGCGACCGGAGGGGCGCAAGGGCTTGGCCCTCCCGTGGCTGCAGCGCCATGAGCTGTCGGAGGAACGCCGGCCATGGGGTGTGGAAACGTCGCCGCGACTGCCACGTAGGAGCGGGCAACCCCGGCAAAGGGAGATCGTGCCGGAGTTGTAGACGGCGTCCGCGAGGCGTGCAGACGCTGGGCGGCGATCAGGTGTTGTGTTGTAGCATACGAGGACGGTGGCGAATTGATCGATGGAATCGCTGCGATCACGGTCTGCTGTTTAGGAAAACCTGCCCAGATCGATCACATCCGCGTCTTGAGAAAGGCCCACAAAAACATAGATTGGTCCGTCTCCATATTTGCATGCATGGGCCCAAAGCCTGAGGTCGCAGGATTTTGAACTCCCCGTGATCTCGCCACTGAAACCTCCCGACCGAGGTCAGATCCCGGCGAGGCAACCGTCGCCGGCGGCCGTTGACGACCAGCTGAGGAAGGGCTCTGCCTAGCCGTATCAAAGAACTGCCCCAGCACCGGTGGGGGCATCACCCGGCGCGGCGGCAGGGGTCCGCGCCAAGCCCCCATGCGCGGCGGCCTGGCCACCGTCAATCCGGCCGGTGACGACAGCGGCTTGCCCCCGGAAGGTTCCGCGGTCACCGACACCGGTGGCGACTCCGAACCAATGGGCTCAGAGCTCTCTGAAACGGCAGTCCCCGCCAGCTCCTTGCAAGATCCATCGGGATTCAGAGACTCCGCGGGTGATGCCGGCGATCGGTGCTCCCAGAAACGGGATGCTGGCGTCAGGAAGCCCACATCATTCCAGAACTCCTGGACTATTTTGGCCTTCGTCTTCTTCCTCCGGCGATCCACCGTGCTCCACTCTCCGCCTCCGACATCATCCCCAAGCACCTCTAGTGCTAGCTGCACGCCGACAGCCGGCGCATCCTCCTCGTCGGAGGACCTAGATTCCGATCCCAGGCATGAGAACCTCGAACCAGATGATCCGGCCGCCGTCGGCGACTTGGCCGGTCCGGCAGAGGCCGGCAAGGGCGCCAGGGTCAGCCGCCTGCCCCGGTACATGCCTTTCAAATTGTTGGTTCGTGTGAGAAGTAAAACATGTCGGAGATGAAATTGAGTTGTTTGGTATTCGGATATAAAAAGTGTTTGGACGATGGTATATAGGATGATGGTATTCGGACATCGGAAGTGTTTGGGAGTGTATCGGGTAGTCATCAGAATACCGGAGGGGGTACTGAACGCCCCCGGGAGGGTAATGGGCCTATTGGGCCATTAGAGGCATACCAGCCCACAAGGGGATGTCGCACCCCCTATGGCAGTCGGCCAAGTGGGAGAAAGGAAAGGGGGGATTCAGCCTCCCCCTTCCTTCCCTCTCCCCCCTTTCCTTTCCGCCTCCGACAAATATGGTAAGGGGCGCCACTTAGGAAGGACCCCTAGTAGGATTCGGCCTACTTGGGGGCGCCTCCTGGCTGCTCCCTCCTCCCCCACCTATATATATGTGGGAGAGGGGCGACACACATAACCACGACAATTGATTAGCCGTGTGCGGCGCCCCCCTCCACCGTTTTCACCCTCGGTCATATTTTCGTAGTGCTTAGGCGAAGCCCTACGGAGACAGTTTCACCAACACCATCACCACGCCGTCGTGCTGCCGGAACTCATCCACTACTTCACCGTCTTGCTGGATCAAGAAGGCGAGGACGTCACCGAGCTGAACACAGAGGTGTCGTACGTTCGGTACTCGATCGGTTGGACCACGAAGAAGTTCAACTACATAATCCGCGTTACTAAACGCTTCCGCTTATGGTCTACGAGGGTACGTAGACACACTCTCCCCTCTCGTTGATATGCATCTCCATGGATAGATCTTGCGTGTGCATAGAATTTTTTTTGTTTTCCATGCAACGTTTCCCAACAGTGGCATCCGAGCCAGGTTTGTGCATAGATGATATGCACGAGTAGAACACAAAGAGTTGTGGGCGGTGATAGTCATAGTGCTTACCATCAACGTCTTATTTTTATTCGGCGGTATTGTGGGATGAAGCGGCCCGGACCAACCTTACATGTCCACGCACATGAGACCGGTTCCACCAACTGACACACAACCTGTTTTGCATAAAAGGTGGCTGGCGGGTGTCTGTTTCTCCTACTTTAGTTGAATCAAATTTGACTACGGCCGGTCCTTGAAAAAGGTTAAAACAACAAACTTGATGAATCACCGTTGTGGTTTTTGCGTAGGTAAGAACGGTTCTTGCTAGAAGCCCATAGCAGCCACAAAAAACTTGCAACAACAAAGTAGAGGACGACTAACTTGTTTTTGCAGGGCATGTTGTGATGTGATATGGTCAAGACGTGATGTGATATATGTTGATGTATGAGATGATCATGTTTTGTAATATCGACAGCCGGTTGGAGCCTTAGGGTTGTGTCTTTATTGTATGAAATGCAAGTGCAATGTAATTGTTGTACTTTATCGCTATGCGTTAGCAATAGTTGTAGAAGCAATAGTTGGCGAGACGACCCCGGCGCAACGATGGAGATCAAGGTGTCGAGCCGGTGATGATGGAGATCATGACAACGCTTTGGAGATGGAGATCAAAAGCACAAGATGACGATGGCCATATCATGTCACATATTTTGATTGCATGTGATGTTAATCATTTACGCATCTTATTTTGCTTAGAACGGTGGTAGCATTATAAGATCATCCCTTCATTAAATTTCAAGATAAAAGTGTTCTCCCCGAGTATGCACCATTGCCAAAGTTCGTCATTTCAAAACACCTCGTGATGATCGTGTGTGATAGACTCTACTACTTCACATACAACAGGTGTAAGACAGTTTTGCACATGCAGAATACTTGGGTTAAACTTGACGAGCCTAGCATGTACAGACATGGTCTCGGAATACTGGAGACCGAAAGGTCGAACGTGAGCGTATAGTAGATATGATCAACATAGAGATGTTCACCACTGAAAACTACCCCATCTCACGTGATGATCGGACATGGGTTAGTTCATTTGGATCATGTATCACTTAGATAACTTGAGGGATGTTTATTTAAGTGGGAGTTCATTAGTAATTTGATTAATTGAGCATAAAGTTATCATGAACTTAGTCTTGATAGTTTTGCATATCTATGTTGTAGATCAATGGACCGAGCTACCATTCCCCTGAATTTTAATGCATTCCTAGAGAAAGCTAAGTTGAAAGATGATGGTAGTAACTACACCTCATTGCTGCACAGAAGAATTATGTCCTTGATGGAACGCTAGGTGACACCTACTGAGGAGCTACTGCAGATGTTATGAATGTCTGACAGGCTCAATCTGATGACTACTCGATAGTTTAGTGTGCCATGCTTTACGGCTTAGAACCGGGGCTTCAAAGACGTTTCAAACGTCATGGAGCATATGAGATGTTCCAAGAGTTGAAGTTAATATTTCAAGCAAATGCCCGGGTTGAGAGATATGAAGTCTCCAACAAGTTCTATAGCTGTAAGATGGAGGAGAATAGTTCTGTCAATGAACACATACTCAAAAAGCCTGGGTATCATAACCACTTGACTCAGCTGGGAGTTGATCTTCCAATTGATAGTGTTATTGATAGAGTTCTTCAATCACTGCCACCAAGCTACAAAGGTTTCATGATGAACTATAATATGCAAGGGATGAATAAAAAAATTCATGAGCTCTTCGCAATGCTTAAGGCCACGGAGGTAGAAATCAAGAAGGAGCATCCAGTGTTGATGGTTAACAAGACCACTCGTTTCAAGAAAAAGGGCAAGGGAAAGAAAGGGAACTTTAAGAAGAATGGCAAGCAAGTTGCCACTCCCGGGAAGAAGCCCAAAGCTGGACCCAAGCCTGAAACTGAGTGCTTCCACTGCAAAGGGAATGGTTACTGGAAGCGGAACTGCCCCAAATACTTGGCGGATAACAAGGATGGCAAAGTGAACAAAGGTACATTTGATATACATGTTATTTATGTGTACCTTACTAAAGCTTTTAGTAGCGCCTGGGTATTTGATACTGGTTCCGTTGCTCATATTTGTAACTCGAAAAAGGAGCTGTGGAATAAATGATGATTGGCTAAGGACGAGGTGACGATGCGCGTCGGGAATGGTTCCAAGGTCGATATGATCGTCGTCGGCACGCTACCTCTACTTATACCTTTGGGATTAGTTTTAGACCTCAATAATTGTTATTTGGTGCCCGCGTTGAGAATGAACATTATATCTAGAGCTTGTTTATTATGAGAAGGTTATTCATTTAAATCGGAGAATAATGGTTGTTCTATTTATATGAGTAATATCTTTTATGGTCATGCACCCTTGATGAATGGTCTATTCTTGTTGAATCTCGATCATAGTGTTACACATATTCATAATATTGATGCCAAAAGATGCAAAGTTGAATGATAGTGCAACATACTTGTGGCACTGCCGTTCAGGTCATATTGGTGTAAATCGCGTGAAGAAACTCCATACAGATGGACTTTTGGAATCACTTGATTATGAATCATTTGATGCTTGTGAACCATGCCTCATGAGCAAAATGACTAAAACTCCATTCTCCAGAACAATGGAGTGAGCTAATGACTTATTGGAAATAATACATACCGATGTATGCGGTCCGATGAGTGTTGAATTACGCGGCGGGTATCGTTATTTTCTGACCTTCACAGATGAATTGAGTAGGTACGGGTATATCTACTTGATGAAACACAAGTCTGAAACATTTAAAAAACAATTTCAGAGTGAAGTGGAGAATCATCGTAACAAGAAAATAAAGTTTCTATGATCTGATCGTGGAGGTGAATATTTGAGTGATGAGTTTGGCCTTTATTTAAAGCAATGTAGAATTGTTTCACCACTCAATCCACCTGGAACACCACAGCGTAACGGTGTGTCCGAACGTCGTAACCATACTTTATTAGATATGGTGCAATCTATGATGTCTCGTACGGATTTACCACTATTGTTTTGGGGTTATGCATTAAAGACAGCTGCATTCACGTTAAATAGGGCACCGTCAAAATCCATTGAGACGAAACCATATGAACTGTGGTTTGGCAAGACACCAAAGATGTCGTTTCTTAAAGTTTGGGGTTGCGACACTTATGTCAAAAGGCTTCAGCCTGATAAGCTCAAACCCAAATCGGAGAAGTGCGTCTTCATAGGATACCCTAAGGAAACAATTGGGTACACCTTCTACCACAAATCCAAAGGCAAGATCTTTATTGCCAAGAATGGAAACTTTCTAGAGAAGGAGTTTCTCTCAAAAGAAGTGAGTGGGAGGAAAGTAGAACTTAATGAGGTAATTGTACCTTCTCTCAAATTGTAAAGTACCACATCAGAGAAAACCGTTCCCGTGATGCCTACACCAACTAGAGAGGAAGCAAATAATAATGATCATTCAACTTCAGATCAAGTTGCTACTGAATCTCGTAGGTCAACCACAGCACGATCCGCACTAGAGTGGTATGGTAATCCTGTCCTAGAAGTCATGTTATTAGACCAAGACAAACCTACGAACTATGAAGAAGCTATGATGAGCCCAGATTTCGACAGATGGCTTGATGCCATGAAATCTGAGATAGGATCCATGTATGAGAATAAAGTGTGGACTTTGGTGCACTTGCCCGTTGATCGGTAAGCCATAGAAAATAAATGGATCTTCAAGATAAGACCGACGTTGATGGTAATGTTAGTGTCTACAAATCTTGACTTGTTGCGAAAGGGTTTTGACAAGTTCAAGGAGTTGACTATGATGAGACTTTCTCACCCATAGGGATGCTTAAGTCTGTCCGAATCATGTTAGCAATTGCCGCATTTTATGATTATGAAATCTGGCAAATGAATGTCAAAACTGTATTCTTTAGTGGATTTCTTAAAGAAGAGTTGTATATGATGCAACCAGAAGGTTTTGTCGATCCTAAAGGTGCTAACAAAGTGTGCAAGCTCCAGCGATCCATCTATGGACTGGTGCAAGCATCTCGGAGTTGGAATATACGCTTTGATGAGGTGATCAAAGCATATGGTTTTATACAGACTTATGGTGAAGCTTGTATTTACAACAAAGTGAGTGAGAGCTCTGTAGCATTTCTGATATTATATGTGGACGACATATTGTTGATCGGAAATGATATAGAATTTCTGGATAGCATAAAAGGATACTTGAATAAGAATTTTTTAATGAAAGACTTCGGTGAAGTTGCTTATATATCGGGCATCAAAATCTATAGGGATAGATCGAGACGCTCAATAGGACTTCCACAAAGCACATACCTTGATAAAGTTTTGAAGAAGTTCAAAATGGATCAATCAAAGAAAGGGTTCTTGCATGTGTTACAAGGTGTGAAATTGAGTCAGACTCAAAGCCCGACCACTTCAGAAGATAGAGAGAAAATGAAAGTCATTCCCTATGCCTCAGCCTAGGTTCTATCATGTATTCTATGCTGTGTTCCAGACCTGATGTGTGCCTTTCCATAAGTTTGGCACGGAGGTACCAAAGTAATCCAGGAGTGGATCACTGGACAGCGGTCAAGAACATCCTAAAGTATCTGAAAAGGACAAAGGATATGTTTCTCGTTTATGGAGGTGAAGAAGAGCTCGTCGTAAATGGTTACGTCGATGCTAGATTCATCACTGATATGGATGACTCTAAGTCACAGACCCGATACGAGTTTATATTAAATGGTGGAGCTGTCAGTTGGTGCAGTTCCAAGCAGAGCGTCATGGCGGGATCTACGTGTGAAGCGGAGTACATAGCTGCTTCAGAAGTAGCGCATGAAGGAGTCTGGATGAAGGAGTTCATATCTGATCTGGGTGTAATACCCATTGCGTCGAGTCCAATGAAAATCTTTTGTGACAACACTGGAGCAATTGCCTTGGCGAAGGAATCCAGGTTTCACAAGAGAACCAAACACATCAAGAGACGCTTCAACTCCATTCGTGAAAAGGTCAAGGATGGAGACACAGATATTTGCAAAATAAATATAGATCTGAATGTGGCAAACCCATTGACTCAGCCTCTTCCGCGAGCAAAACATGATCAGCACCAAGACTCCATGGGTGTTAGTTTCATTACAATGTAATCTAGATTATTGACTCTAGTGCAAGTGGGAGACTGAAGAAAATATGCCCTAGAGGCAATAATAATGTTGTTATTTTATATTTCCTTATTCATGATAAAGGTTTATTATTCATGGTAGAATTTTATTGATCGGAAACTTAAATACATGTGTGAATACACAAACAAATACCGTGTCCCTAGTAAGCCTCAACTAGACTAGCTCGTTGATCAAAGATGGTCAAGGTTTCCTAACCATAGACATGTGTTGTCATTTGATAATGGGATCACATCATTAGGAGAATGATGTGATTGAAAAGACCCATCCGTTAGCTTAGCATATTGATCGTTCTGTTTATTGCTATTGCTTTCTTAATGTCAAATAAATATTCCTTCGACTATGAGATTATGCAAATCCCGGATACCGGAGGATACCTTCTATGCTATCAAACGTCACAACATAACTGGGTGATCATAAAGATGCTCTACAGGTATCTCCAAAGGTGTTTGTTGAGTTGGCATAGATCGAGATTAGGATTTGTCACTCCGAGTATCGGAGAGGTATCTCTGGGCCCTCTCGGTAATGCACATCATAAGAAGCCTTGCAAGCAAAGTGAATAATGAGTTAGTTGCAAGATGGTGTATTACGGAACGAGTAAAGAGACTTGCCGGTAACGAGATTGATCTAGGTATGAAGATACCGACGATCGAATCTCGGGTAAGTAACATACCGATGGACAAAGGGAATTACGTATGTTGTCATAAGGTTCGGCCAATAAAGATCTTCGTAGAATATGTAGGAGCCAATATGGGCATCCAGGTTCCGCTATTGGTTATTGACCGGAGAGGTGTCTCAGTCATGTCTACATGGTTCTCGAACCCATAGGGTCCGCACGCTTAACGTTTGTTGATGATATAATGTTAAATGAGTTATATGATTTGGTGACCGAATGTTGTTCGGAGTCCCGGATGAGATCAAGGACATGACACGGAGCTCCGGAATGGTCCAAAGGTAAAGATTGATATATAGGACGATGGAATTCAGACACTGTCGTGGTTTTGTCATGACAGATGTCCTAGTGAAAGGACTTAGTCGTGGAGCCATCGCGATGGGTTAGCTTAAAGGGGTTAAAGCGGGACAAAGGACATAAGGAGTTTATACTGGTTCGCCCCCTTGCGGTGAAGGTGAAGGCCTAATCCAGTTGATGTGGAATTGCTAGGGTTTCGATGACCAGGGAGCGAATCCGCTATGCCTGGCTCTCGAGTTGTTGTTTGTTGTCCCTAAACCGCCGCCGGGTCATCCCTTTATATACACAGGTTGACGCCCGGCGGTTTACAGAATCCCCAGGCCGACTCATCAACGTGTCCGGCTCGGTTTCTACCCTTTCTTATCTTACAATACAAGTTACATATCATATGGCGGTTTATGTCTACAGGCCCTAATCCGCCTTTGGGCCCTGGGCCTCCGTGTTAGATTTCCTCCGTAAAGCGCCATACTCCTTGTCTTCATGGGCTTCAAATATAAATAACTCATTATGGGTATAACCCGGCCCCTCCTGGCCGGTTTATACTTAGTAGTAATATACCCAACATTAGGCCCCAGATTCATTTGAACCTGTTCATGTCAATCTTCAACACTTTGGAAAATTCCCCTTTTAGCGCCTTCGCATAACCTTGTAATCCGCCATGACGTCATCTTCCAAGATTGTAATAAACCGCCATGACGTCACCTGTTATTAAAAATTGTATATATCTCACCTTCATTAATGATCCTCCGACAATCGAGGCGACAGCTCTGTCACATATCCAACTTTTGGGCTCCTCGATTTTCGCGCCTATCACTTATCCCTTCGCCTCATAAATAAGACCGGGGGGTCCTTTTCATTCCCCCCCCCCCGTGCCTCCTCGCTTCTTCTTCTTCCTTGCGCCGACCTGACCCTCACGCGCAGCCGTCGTCGTCAAGCTCCGCCCTCGACCTCAACTCCGGCCGCTGCATCAACCTGAACATACCAGAGAAACGCGGCGCTCCTCCGCGATTCCATCAGCATTAGTAAGTTTCCCTTTTCCTCGCTCTAGATCCGCCATTAGGGTTTCGGTGTTCATCGAAGTTCGAAGTTGTTCTTCCCTGTTCATCTCTCTACCACAGTTCTTGATCTAAACTTTGATGTTTATCATGTATAAAGATGGCCATGATCCTTCGTTTCCGCAAATGCATCTCTCTTTAAGTAGAAAATCCCATCTGAATCCTTCGACTGTTCAAGTATCAGAATTTTTAACCCTGAATGATTTTCCATTTTCTGACACATGGTAGATCCAGATTTGTAATGTCAATTTGTGAAACCTGTTTTTCCATCACTTAATTATTTCAGATCTGTACCTTCTATACCAAAGTAGGCGGTTTAATGTTTAGAAATTTATAACCCGCCAGGTACCATTAGCCCTCTATTAAACCGCCAATTCGTCATTTCTGTAACCCTGCCAATGTTAGAATTCGGTTTAACATGTAAATATGCTTCAATGTCTTTTCCTTCTGACCTTGCGACGCTTTATACTTGTCCGTCATGGATCTTAAACCGCCATTGATCTTTTTCCAGCTGTCCATTGAAATGGAGAAACAATTTTATGCTTGTAACTGGGTCCCCTCCCGGGTTACTGAAGAAAAACTGAATGGGTGCGTTGCAACCGGCGCCTTAGCAAAAAAGCATGTCATACACTGGAGGGCCCCCAGTCCAGAAAATCCTCCTGAACCCAAGGATGGAGAAGTGATTGTATTTGTTGACCACCTGGGTCAAGGGTTCAGTCCTCCCGGATCAAAAAATTCCGCGACGTACTTGCCAGCTTCCAACTCCACCCTCAAGATATTGGTCCCAACTCTGTGTCCAATATTTGTAACTTCCAAGTGTTCTGCGAAGCTTATTTGCAGGAAGAACCCACTGTTGAACTGTTCAGAGACTTCTTCTATTTGAACCGTCGTACTGAATTTATAGATAGGCCCAATACCGAACTTGGCGGGGTTTCAATTCAAAAGAGGAAAGATGTCAGTTTTCCACACGCCAAACATCATACTCACCCCAAAGATTGGAACCAGACTTGGTTCTATTGCCGAGATACGTCTCCTATTGAAGATAATCCTCTGCCGGGTTATCGTGCTCACCGGCTTACCAACACACATCCATTCCCCCAGAGGCTGACTGCAAAGGAACGGTCCAACTACGCACCACAACTCTCCAAGCTCAGAGCCTTTATGGTGAATGGTTTAACAGGCGTCGACTTTGTTCGCTGCTGGATATCCTGGAGCATTCTGCCTTTAAGCCGTCGCCCCGGTTTAATGTGCGAATATATAGGGGACTTAAAAGATCCTCAACGGCATATCAACATTCAGCTCACTGATGCTGAAATTACAGAATCTGTTAAAAAGATATTGGATGAACCGGTGGCTGTCTACAGCAAAACAGGGCTTAGTCCCTTCTGCGTTTTCAATAAACCGCCAGCCGTAAGAATTGCGTGACCATTATTTTTGATCCGACCTTTATAATCTTCCCTTATAACCTTCATCAATCTTTGACAGGGTGATGATCCGTTCTGGAAAAAGAAACCGCGGGATAAACCGGCGAAGACACCTCGCCCCAAAACTAAGGTTATCAAAAAACCTGCCAAGAAGAAAAACGCTGAACCATCTGAACCAAACGTTGATAATGATCTGGATAATCCGGATTCAGAGGTAGAACTTGACTCTCTTGGTTCGTTTTTAATACACCTCATTGACAATGACTATTATCAGGATGACGCTGAAGGAAGCCAAGCTGACGATGTAGAGGTAATTATTATTTCCTCCGGTTCAGATCCTCTGCCAACACAGAAAATCCGTCAAGCAAACCGGAAAGTAAGATTTTCTCACCCCCTAGCTCACTTGGACCCAAACTTTCTTTTAAAGAAGCAGCAACACGAAGCTCGCCGCACAACCCGGCACAGCGGCCAGGTAGTTACCTCCACCGGTTTACCGAACACTCCAGTCCAGAAACGTCGATCAGAGGTCTCTTATATTCCTGATACTTCTTACCCCAAGGCGGGTTGTTTCCGACAGCCTCTAAATCCGTCTGCTTCGAATTATCAGGGAACACCTCATTCATCCTCTGGTGAGTCAACGGCCACACAACTTCCAACCCTCAAGACGGTTCATGGGTGAGTTATGCTTTAATTTTATCTTTAATACATTATATTTGCCCGATATATTGACCTTTATGTTTGTTATCCTCAGTGCCAAGCCTAGACCCAGCAAGAAGGCCCGGTTAAATAAACCGGCTGACGACAATGTGGTTATTGAACCGAAAAAAACTCCAGATCCGGAAGGAACAAATGCTGACGTCATGCTTGATGATCCGTCACCACAAGATTATGACTTTGTTGTTGAACAAGTGGAGGTTGATCCAACGGGCCATGCTGATAAAACGACAAGCCCGGTCCGAGCCACTGATAAACCGTCAAGCCCAGTCTGCGCCGCTGATAAACTGTCAAGCCCAGTCAAGGCTGCGGATGACAAGGCAGATGATGTTATGATTACTGGCTTTGGCCACACTACCCCTGGTAATCCTGTTGCTTTATCAAAGCATAGTGCCAAGGAAGAGCTTTCTGCCATGGGCAAAGGCAAGTGGAATGCAGACTTGTCAAGCTACGCCCATCTCAACGCCCAAGACATTCATTTTGGCTTCTTGAACCGTCTGTACACAAGCCGCGACTATGAAGCCGGCTTAGTGAACTTGATGAAAGAACGATATGAGGTAATTACTGCTTAACTCTGCATATCTGTTTCTCTTGTGTCCAAATATCAACTCCAGTAGCCCCCAAGGGCCGGTTTATGATATCAATCTAAACCGGGACTTCAGAATACCTCAACTTTGCTTGCGTAGCCCCAAGGGCCGGTTTATCTTTTCAAGCTGAACCGGGACTTTTACCAATGTTTACTTTGAACAAATATACATTAGCCCCCAACTGCCAAGAATAATACTTGTATTGTGCTTGGGACTTGTAATAATTTCTGATAACAAGCAAATAGGCATTAGCCCCCAAGTACCAAGTGTATAACTTGTTATGCGCTTGGTACTTCAAATATGTATTGCCAACTCATGATATATCTGTCTCTTATAGGCTGAGCTAAGCAAAAAGGAAGCCCAAACCGCTGATCTTCAAGAAAACATCAAGTCCCAGCAAGCAGAAACCTCCAAAGGCAAAGATGAGCTGACCAGTGCCTTAGCAGCCATGGAGAAGCTGAAGGAAAATTTCAAGAAGGAGCGGGCGGATTGGGACATAGAGAAAATCACATTGCAAAAGAGAGCTGAGGACGTAGAAGCATCCCTTAAACCGGTGGCAGAAGAGCTGACTGGTTTAAAGCGGCAGATAAATGCCATGACCACTGCTGTGTTTGGTAAATATCCTTACTTTAAGTTTTCAACACATATTATCCCATCAGTTGCCGGTTTACTGATGCTCGTAATGATGCAGGAACTCGCATTACCCATCTGGGCTCTGACATGCAGAAGAAATTGAAGGCTGCCTATACTCTTATAGAGCAATTATATACCGGCACGCAACAGATCATATGACCGCTTCTCATAACAAGCCGCCCCCAACCTTAATCAAGGAAACCTTAGAAAGGTTGTCAATGCTGCCTGCCCGGTTTGAAGAGTTAAAAAGATCAGCTGCAAGGGCAGGTGCTCTGACCGTGCTAACCCGGGCTAAAGCATGGGTGCCTGATCTTGATCCGGTGGATGTGGGTAAAGGCTATCCAAGCTTAAGGGAAGACGGGGCAGATTTTGACAATGATGACCTCCGAGCCATAACCAGGGAAATGCGTCCAGTGGCTTGCCAATGGGCTGAAGAAACTGATCTTTCACACTATCATGCGATTTATGACATCAACAACAAACGAGTTGCTGCACCAACTCCTGACGCTCAAAATCTTATCCCGCCAATCCGTAAGCATACCTATGCCCCTGACGTTGAACCGTCCACACTTATAAGCGATGAACTTGTATTCCAAGCCCTAACTGGGATCGATTGGGCAACCATTGACTTCCAGCCACTGGGTAGAGAGGAGGAGGATGAACCGGCGCAAGATGATCCACATCCGTCAAGTCAGCCTGGTGACGAGTCATGATCCGGAGGCCGGTTTAGCCTTCTGCGTACTGCAACACTTGCCGAAAAAAATTATTCCTTTGGGCATTAAAGCGCCTTGTAATAGGCTAGTTCAAACACTTGGTCTGCTATGCCATCGGCATATTTATTTTTCCTGACACTGTTAATCCGCCATGCTTAGGATATATTATATTCATAATCCGTAGCGGTTTATTCAAGCTGTTCCTGCATACAAGAAGTTGAAAGTGTCCTGGCGGTTTACCACCGGATGCGTCATGATGCCCAAATATATAGCCAGGGTTTATAACTAAGGTTGTATTTGAAAATAATCAAATATAAAATAGATGATACCTGTGACATTGAATCACATCGTTGGTTGACCAACTTTTTTGTAGTAAGGGTGATAACCCCAATCTTGAGTACTGATAACACTTCCATATCATGCCAGTTTATGATAAAACCATACCAGGTTGTGATAAACACTGGATTATCCATATATAACACTGGCGACTTATAGTCGAAACCAGACCGGGTCAATAAACGCCAGATTATAACTGATCATGTACTGACAACTTGTAGTTGAAAGCCAAGCTGGGTCAATAAACGCCGGTTCATCATAAAATATTATAAACCTCATCAAAGGAGGGAAAAACTTGGCAAATAAAAGCATAAAAAGAACATGCGAGGCTTTTCAAGGGCTGCCAGGCCCAAAATCGAGGCTTTTCATGGGCTGCCAGGCCACTGAGTTAAACCATTTTACAAAGCCTTTTAAGATGGACCTCACATTAACCAATCGTCGTTTTAACTTTGACAAGTTCAGGGTCTATGAGATTGACTTGTCAAACGTTCAGCGGGTCATACCAGGATTACCTGGACGGAGTGGCTTACTTAAAGAGGCAGGATAACCCGGGGTTTTAGGTGAATACACCTGGCTTCCAAGCCTGGCTTGATAGCCTATTACAAGGGTGTAGACTCTTTGTTCTTTGAGAAGCAAAGAGCCGCCAAGCAATATTTTGAGCTGTGCTCAGTGGGTGCCTGTGTTTGAGTTGTGCTTTTGCAACACTCTCTTTAGCCCCTAAGTGATTTCCCTGGTGGCCTTACACCGATCAAGAGGTGTAGCTATGGTTCGAATATGACCAAGCCCCCAAGTGATTTCCCTGGTGGCCTTACGCCGATCAAGAGGTGTAGCTATGGTTCGAATACGACCGAGCCCCCAAGTGATTTCCCTGGTGGCCTTACGCCGATCAAGAGGTGTAGCTATGGTTCGAATACGACCAAGCCCCCAAGTGATTTTTTATATATATGGCTTTAGAAGCCGGATCAATAAGTAAACGGAACTCCGCTTTATAAACAGAAGACCCTATGTAACCACATATGATGTAAAAAAACAACAGAGACCCCGCTTTAGCTGAGGCTCCGGTTTATTGTATTGATCATAATATATACATTGTCATAACTATGTACATAAGAAGAGCCTGTGGCTCAAGTATAGTAAGGCCGAAGATGAGCGATATTCCACGGCCGGTGGGTCTCCTCCTCCGATTTACGTGAGTCTTTGTGCTCTCGAACATCGATAAGGTAGTATGACCCGTTATGCAGATTCTTGCTGACCACAAAGGGTCCTTCCCAAGGCGGGGATAACTTGTGCATATCAGTCTGATCCTGGATGATTCGGAGCACCAGATCGCCTTCTTGAAAAGTTCTGGTTCTAACCCGGCGGCTGTGATAACGACGCAGATCTTGCTGGTAAATCGCCGAACGAGCTGCTGCAATGTCACGCTCCTCATCTAACAGGTCAAGTGCTTCCTGTCGTGCCTTCTCATTGTCAGCTTCGACATAAGCCGCCACACGAGGCGAGTCATGACGGATGTCACTAGGGAGAACCGCCTCTGCTCCGTAAACCATGAAAAAAGGCGTGTAACCCGTAGATCTTTTGGGCGTGGTATTGATGCTCCATAACACTGAAGGTAACTCCTCCACCCAACAACCCGACGTCCGTTGTAAAGGAACCATGAGCCGGGGCATGATGCCTCTCAGGATCTCTTGATTGGCTCTCTCCGCTTGACCATTAGACTGGGGGTGAGCCACTGATGATACGTCAAGCCGGATGTGCTCACGTTGACAAAATTCTTTCATAGCACCCTTGGACAGATTAGTGCCATTATCAGTTATAATGCTGTGTGGAAAACCAAACCGGAAAATCACTTTCTTGATGAATTGAACTGCCATAGCTGCATCACACTTACTGACTGGCTCTGCCTCCACCCACTTAGTGAACTTATCAACCGCCACCAGAAGGTGGGTCTTCTTATCCTTAGATCTCTTAAAGGGCCCAACCATATCCAGCCCCCAAGTCGCAAACGGCCAAGTGATTGGAATCATCCTCAACTCTTGAGCCGGTACATGAGCGTGCCGTGAGAATTTTTGACAGCCATCACACTTTTTAACCAAGTCCTCAGCATCGGCATGAGCCGTCAGCGAATAGAAACCGTGACGAAAAGCCTTGGCTACCAGAGACTTTGAACCGGCGTGGTGACCACAATCTCCTTCGTGGATCTCACGCAAAATCTCACGGCCTTCTTCAGGAGACACGCAACGCTGAAACGCCCCTGTCACACTGCAATGATGTAACTCTCCATTGACAATAGTCATTGACTTGGACCGCCAGATTATCTGCCTGGCCAAAGTTTCATCCTCCGGTAACTCGCCCTGGTTCATATACGCCAAATATGGGACCGTCCAATCTGGGATGATATGAAGAGCCGCCACCAACTGAGCCTCCGGATCAGGAACAGCCAAATCCTCCTCTGTAGGGAGTTTGACCGACGGGTTATGTAAAACATCCAGAAAAACATGGGGTGGAACCGGTTTACGTTGGGAGCCCAAACGACTTAAAGCGTCCGCCGCTTCGTTCTTTCGCCGGTCCACTTGGTCAACCTGATAACCTCTGAAGTGACCAGCGATAATATCCACCTCTCGACGATATGCTGCCATGAGCGGGTCCTTGGAATCCCAAGTACCAGACACTTGTTGAGCCACCAGATCCGAGTCACCGAAGCACTTAACCCGGCTTAAGTTCATCTCCTTAGCCATCCGAAGACCGTGGAGTAAGGCCTCATATTCAGTTGTATTGTTAGTGCAAGGGAACATTAAACGGAGAACATAACAAAACTTATCACCTCGTGGGGAAGTTAACACGACTCCAGCCCCCGAGCCCTCCAACTTCCTGGACCCATCGAAATGAATAGTCCAATAAGTATAATCCGACTTTTCTTCCGGCGCTTGTAACTCTGTCCAGTCATTGATGAAATCCACAAGTGCCTAAGATTTGATTGTCGTCCGAGGCATATATTTCGACCCATGAGGTCCAGGCTCAATAGCCCACTTGGCAACCCGGCCAGTTGCTTCCCTGTTTTGGATTATATCCCCCAAAGGGGCAGAGCTGACCACAGTGATAGGATGACCCTGGAAATACTGTTTAAGCTTCCGACTCGCCATGAAAACTCCATACACCAGCTTCTGCCAATGTGGGTACCCTTGTTTGGACTCAATAAGCACCTCACTAATATAATAAACCGGCTGTTGAACCAAATACTCCTTTCCAGCCTCCTTGCGCTCCACCACAATAGCCACACTAACAGCCCGGGCATTAGCAGCCACATATAACAACAAGGGCTCTTTATCAACGGGAGCAGCAAGGACAGGCGGCTCAGCTAGCTGCCACTTTAGATCCTCAGATGCTTCATTGGCGGCATCACTCCAGACGAAGTCATCCGTCTTCTTCAGCATCTGATACAAAGGGATGGCCTTCTCCCCAAGGCGACTGATAAACCGGCTTAAGGCTGCAATCCGGCCTGCCAAGCGTTGAACATCATTGATACACTTCGGTTTAGCCAGCGAAGTAATAGCCTTGATCTTCTCTGGATTAGCTTCAATGCCCCTGTTAGACACCAGAAAACCCAAGAGCTTGCCTGCCGGAACACCAAAGACACACTTGGCCGGGTTAAGCATCATCTCATAAACCCGGAGGTTATCAAAAGTCTCCTTCAAATCATCTATCAATGTCTCCTCTTTTCTGGACTTCACCACAATATCATCCACATAAGCATGAACATTGCACCCGATCTGATTATGAAGACAATTCTGCACACAGCGCTGATAAGTCGCCTGGGCACTCTTGAGCCCAAAAGTCATAGATACATAGCAGAAGGCTCCAAAGGGAGTTATAAAAGTTGTGTTCTCCTGGTCCTTAACTGCCATTTTAATCTGATAATAACCAGAGTAAGCGTCCAGAAAGCTCAAATGCTCACAACCCGCCATAGCATCAATGATTTGATCAATACGAGGGAGAGCAAAAGGATCTGCCGGACAACCCTTGTTCAAATCTATGTAGTCCACACACATACGCCAAGTGTAGTTCTTCTTAAGTACTAGCATCGGATTAGCCAACCACTCAGGATGAAATACCTCAATGATAAACCTAGCCGCCAAGAGCCTGGCTACTTCCTCACCAATGGCCTTGCGTCTTTCTTCATTGAAGCGGCGGAGAAACTGCTTGACCGGTTTAAACTAGGGATCGATGTTAAGAGTGTACTCAGCGAGTTCCCTCGGTACACCTGGCATGTCAGAAGGTTTCCATGAAAAGATGTCCCGGTTCTCACGGATGAACTCGGTGAGCGCGCTTTCCTATTTCGGATCCAGGTTAGCGCTGATGCTAAACTGCTTGGATGAATCGCCAGGCACAAAATCAACCAGCTTAGTCTCATCAGCCGATTTAAACTTCAAGGCCGGATCATGCTCTGTAGTTGGCTTTTTCAAAGAAGTCATATCCGCCGGATCAACATTGTCCTTGTAGAACTTCAACTCCTCTGTTGCACAAACCGAATCAGCATAAGCCGCATCACCTTCTTCACATTCCAAAGTGATCTTACGGCTCCCATGTACCGTGATGGTCCCCTTATGACCCGGCATCTTGAGCTGCAGATAAACATAACAGCGCCTTGCCATGAACTTAGCATAAGCCGGCCGTCCAAACAAGGCATGATACGGGCTCTTGATTTTTACCACTTCAAAAGTCAATGTCTCTGATCTCGAATCATGATCATCCCCAAAAGCAACCTCCAGAGCTATCTTACCAACTGGATACACCGATTTACCAGGCACCACACCATGAAAAACGATGTTTGACGGTTTAAGATTTTTATCTGTCAACCCCATGCGACGGAAGGTTTCATAATAAAGAATATTGATACTGCTCCCTCCATCCATGAGCACCTTGGTGAACTTATACCCTCCAACCTGAGGCGCCACCACCAACGCCAGATGACCCGGATTATCAACCCGGGGTGGATGATCCTCTCGACTCCACACAATGGGCTGTTCAGACCAGCGCAAGTAACAGGGCACAGCCGGTTCAACGGAGTTCACTGCCCTTTTATGAAGCTTCTGATCGCGCTTGCACAGGCTAGTGGTGAAGACATGATACTGCCCACTATTCAACTGCTTCGGGTTGCTCTGGTAACCCGACTGCGGCTGCTGCTGTTGATTCCCCTGATGATTATAACCACCCTGGTTGCCCTGATTGCCATGTCCGCTTTGATTACCTTGAAATCCTGAGCCAGAACTACCTCCACCATAACCCGGCCCATGAGAACCGGGTCCTGAACCGCCGTACGGTCCCTGATCATATCGGAAAAGATCCGAATTTTTAAACTCCCGCATAATAAAGCAATCCTTCCAGAGGTGCGTGGCTGGCCTTTCTCGCGACCCGTGCTTTGGGCAAGGCTGGTTTAACAGGCGCTCAAGATTGGGACCTGATCCTCCACCCCGCGGGGGAAGTTTACCCTTACGGCGCTGACCATTATCCTGTGTGTTGGTGTCAGCCAGAAAATATAAACTGTTATCTGCTTTACGCTTACCGTTGTTTCCATGGCCTGCCGGGTTATGCTGCTGCCCTTTGGTGCTGCCACTTTTCTTTCCCTTTCCCGGCTTTTCATCGTCAGATTCAGGGTCCTTGGTACTATCAGAGTCGGCATATTTAACCAGAGCTACCATAAGTGTCCCCATGTCATTGCAGTGACGTTTGAGCCGTCCCAACTTCAGCTTCAGAGGCGCGAACCGACAATTGCCTCCCAATGTTAACACTGCTGTATCAGCATTGATGCGGTCCGATGAATGCAAGTTTTCTGAAACCCAACGCACCCAATGGGTTGTCGATTCTCCTTCCTCTTGGACACAGGCAGCTAAGTCCACAATTGACATGGGCTGCTTGCACGTGTCCTTGAAATTCTGGATAAACCGGGCCCTTAACTCGGCCCATGACCCAATGGAGTTAGCTAGCAAGTTCTTCAACCAAGTGCGAGTTGTTCCCTCCAACATCATGGTGAAATATTTAGCACATGCCGCATCATCCACATCCAGCATCTCCATCGCCATCTCATAACTTTCGACCCATGACTCGGGGGATAAGTCGGCAGTGTAATTGGGCACTTTATGTGGACCCTTGAAATCCTTGGGCAGCCGTACATTACGTAGGGCCGGGACGAGGCACGGCACCCCCAAAGAACTGGAGGTAACTCCTGGTTCCCCCGAAGTTGTTGGATGAACCGGAGTAAGCTGACGGGCCGCGTACTGCGCTGCTAACTCGGTTTCTCGACGTGCCCTGCCATGATCCACCACATCCTGAGCATTAGCACCACCGCCCGCCGGATTATGCCCTCGAGGCGGGTTATGGTTCCGCGCACTGCTCGACACGGCCGATTCATCATATGCCTGCTGTAACTCCGGCTTGGGCGGGGAGTAGAATGAATCCTCTCGCGGCTGTATGAATAAGCCTGCTGCTGAGTCAAGGCTATCTGAAGGAGCTCTCTAACCCGTCGTGTCTCGACCGCTACTGGGGACTCACCTTCGATTGGGAGAGCTGCCAATCATGAAGCGGCGGCGACTATGTTATCCAACGGGTTAGAGTAATGACCCGGAGGCGTTGAGACGTGCTGCGACAGGACATTGTCCTGACGAGGTGGGTCCATCGGACGCGATTGAACCGGCGCGCCCGATCCAGGTGCCTCCACCCGGTTTACCACTAGCGGGTTACTGGTTCCTGCTCCTCGCGTGTCAAAGAGATTCCTTGCCTCATAAACCGGAGGTAGGTGAGATCAGTACCTTCTCCTCATGACATCATTTGATGTGCTCTGATCTAACATAAGTCGGTAAGCCTGTGCATCCAACTCGGCCCGCTCTGCAGCCATCCTGGTATCCTCAGCTGCCAGGTCTGCCTTGGCTTGAGTTATTTGATCCTTCACCTTCGCGATGTCCTTGTTATGCTCATCCTGATTCGCCGGGTTAACTTCCACCAGCAGCGTTGCCAAAGCGTCAAATAAGTCAGACAAAACCTGTGCCGGCGGTCGCACAGGGCCTCCTGCCCCGGCTGCTGTCGCGCTACCGATCCGGAAATCATCGTCGTTGCAGTCGAAGAGTGTTGCGCAGGCTGTGTACCGGCCATGAAGATCGCAACCCGGCTCGGCGGATCGAAGGGGTCCGGAATACTGTCGCCATCGGAACAGCCCCCAAACTGGCCATCTTGTAGTTGGTACAACGACTCGGTCTCTCCGGTAGATGACTCGTCATCAGAGTAAATGGTGGTTTCACCACCAGATGCCGATCTAACCTTAGATTCCGCTCCGTGGATGACTCCCACGAAGGCACGCTTCATGGCGGGCTGAGCCCGGACAGGTCTCGCACCCTGAGCCGTTTCGACGATGTCGGTGCAGATGTCCGGCTCAGTGCCCGGCTCGCCAATCTTGTCGATGAAGACGCGAATACCGCCGAAGGGGACCCGGTACCCGTACTCGATTGAGCCGGCCTCGGGGCCCCAGCCTGTGTTGTCGATGTAGAGCTTGCTGCGATGACTCCTGGTCATCCGGCCCACAGCGTATCCCGTGAGCCCTTCGAAGCTGCCCTCTAAGAACTCGACACCATCGTGCGATAGCCCCACGGAAGTGTTTCAGAGTGTATCAGGTAGTCATCAAAATACCGGAGGGGGTACCGGACACCCCCGGGAGGGTAATGGGCCTATTGGGCCATTAGAGGGGAGCACACCAGCCCACAAGGGGCTGGCGCACCTCTTATGGAAGCTGGCCAAGTGGGAGAAAGGTAAGGGGAATTTCGGCCTCCCGCTCCGGCAAATATGGTAAGGGGGGCGCCACTTGAGAAGGACCCCAAGTAGGATTCGGCCTACTTGGCGTCGCCTCCTCGCTGCTCCCTCTTCCCCCCGCCTATATATATGTGGGAGGGGGGCGCCACACATAACCACGACAATTTATTAGCCATGTGCGGCGCCCCCTCCACCGTTTACACCCTCGGTCATTTTTTCGTAGTGCTTAGGCGAATCCCTGCGGAGATAGTTTCACCATCACTGTCGTGCTGCCGGAACTCATCCACTACTTTGCCGTCTTGCTGGATCAAGAAGGCGAGGACGTCACCGAGCTGAACGTGTGCTGAACACGGAGGTGCCGTATGTTCGGTACTCGACCGGTTGGGTCGCGAAGAAGTTCGACTACATCAACCGCGTTACTAAACGCTTCCGCTTACGGTCTACGAGGGTACATAGACACACTTTCCCCTCTCGTTGCTATGCATCTCCATGGATAGATCTTGCATGTGCGTAGATTTTTTTTGTTTTCCATGCAACATTTCCCAACACCGTGTGCACCGGACCCCCGTGCGCACGGGCGTAACTTACCCCGTGAGGACGGGCCCTACAGGATGGTTGGCTGATGATGGGCTGTTGGGCCTCCACTTCATCCACTTCGTCCCCATGCCTATATATTCCGTACCTAGGGTCATGTTTAGGGTTAGAAAAGATATATGTAAGATATTTGAGAGCTTTGCTCCTTCTACCGCTCCATTGGATATCAAGGCCTCTTAGGAGAGGATCCACTTGTGGATTTCAACACCTCCTCTTGGAGAAGACTACCATCATCAAGAGCTCATCTCTTAGGAGTGGGAAGAACTTTACCTAGTGCTTGTTTCCTTTGATTTTGCTTGTAATCTTGTGGATCTATGTGTTTGCTATTATAGTGGATGTGTGATTGGGTTTTGTTGGAGTGAATTCCTCTTTGTGTTCTTGGTGTTCATCCTTTTCCCCTTCAAAATGTGAAAAGATCCATCTTAGGGTTTCACCCTACATATGTTGTACGCATTCTATGTTTTGAGTTTGTTGTCTTCAACATGAACTGATTGTGATGCAATGAATTGAGATCACACTTCACGGACAGTTCATAAAAGAATCTTTTATATCATTCGCCTAATTTCTTGATATCATATTTGACCTTCACACAATAAGCATAACGGGTCATCTAGTCATTTGAAAGGGTCACCAAAAATCCCACAAGACTAACTAAGCTACACGTTTACGGATCCTACCGGTAGAGATAAAATATGGAGGATATGTTGATATATACCATTCTCTTCGCCTCAAATTACTTGTCGCGGAAATGGATGTATTTAGGTTTTCTTCAACGCGGACCCTCAAATCTTTTGCAACCGTCTGGATGTTGGGGAACGTTGCATGGAAAACAAAAAAAATTCTACGCACACGCATGATCTATCTATGGAGATGCATAGCAACGAGAGGGGAGAGTGTGTCTATGTACCCTCATAGACCGTAAGCGGAAGCGTTTAGTAACGCGGTTGATGTAGTCAAACTTCTTCCCTATCCAATCGATCAAGTACCGAACGTACGGCACCTCCGCATTCAACACACGTTCAGCTCGGTGACATCCTTGCCATCTTGATCTATCAAGTTAGAAGAAGTAGTAGATGAGTTCCGGAAGCACGACAGCATGGTGACGGTGGTGGTGATTCTATCTCCGCAGGGCTTCTCCTAAGCACTCCGAAAACTGTGAGGAGAGCGGCACCGCACACGGCTAAGAGATTGTTGTGGTCTTGTGTGGCACCCCCTCCCTCATATATATAGGTGGGAAGGAGAGGTAGGCAGCCAGGAAGCGCCCCAAGGGAGGCCGAATCCCCCTTGGGATCCTGCCCTGGCCACCCCCCCTTACCATATGTGCCCGAGGGGGAAAGGAAGAGGGAGGAGAGGAAGGCAGGGGGAGGCCGAATCCCTTCCTTCCTTTTCTCCCCATGGCCGGCTGCCATAGGAGGGACGCGCCAGCCCCTTGTGGGCTGGTGTGCTCCTCTTACTTGGCCCATATGGCCCATATACCCCCTGGGGGTTCCCAGAACCCCTTCCGGTGATCCGATGACTACCCGGTACCTCTCGAAGCTCTTCCGGTGTCCAAATAGCATCGTCCTATATATCAATCTTTACATCTCGACCATTCCGGAGCTCCTCTTCATATCCATGATCTCATCTGGGACTCCGAACAACATTCGGTCACCAAATCACATAACTCATATAACACTATATCGTCGACGAACGTTAAGCGTGCGGACTCTACGGGTTCGAGAACTATGTAGACATGACCGAGACACCTCTCTGGTTCCTACATATTCTACGAAGACCTTTATCGGTCGAACCTTATGACAACATACTTAATTCGCTTTGTCTGTCGGTATGTTACTTGCCCGAGATTCGATCGCCCGTATCTTCATACCTAGTTCAATCTCGTTACCGGCAAGTCTCTTTACTCATTCCGTAATGCATCATCTCGTAACTAACTCCTTAGTCACTCTTCTTGCAAGCTTCTTGTGATGTGTATTACCGAGAGGGCCCAAAGATACCTCTCCGATACTCAAAGTGACAAATCCTAAACTCGATCCATGCCAACTCAATAGACACCGTCGGTTATACCTGTAGAGCATCTTTATGATCACCCAGTTACGTTGTGACATTTGATAGCACACAAGGTATTCCTCCGGTATCCGGGAGTTGCATGATCTCATAGTCGAGAATATGTATTTGACATTAAGAAAGCAATAGCAATAAATTGAACGATCATATGCTAAGCTAACAGATGGGTCTTGTCCATCACATGATTCTCCTAATGATGTGATCCCGTTATCAAGTGACAACACATGTCTATGGTAAGGAAACCTTAACCATCTTTGATCAATGAGCTAGTCTACTAGAGGCTTACTAGGGACACGGTATTTGTTTATGTATCCACACATGTATTTAAGTTCCAATCAATACAATTCTAGCATTAATAATAAACCTTTATAGTGAATAAGGGAATATAAAATAACAACTTTATTATTGCCTCTAGGGCATATTTCCTTCAGTCTCGCACTTCCACTAGAGTCAATAATCAAGATTACATTGTAATGAATCTAACACCCATGGAGTCGTTGTGCTGATCATGTTTTGCTTGCGGAAGAGGCTGAGTCAACGGGTCTGCTACATTCAGATCCGTATGTATTTTGCAAATCTCTATGTCTCCATCCTTGACCTTTTCACGAATGGAGTTGAAGCGTCTCTTGATGTGTTTGGTTCTCTTATGAAACCTGGATTCCTTCGCTAAGGCAATTGCTCTAGTGTTGTCACAAAAGATTTTCATTGGACCCGATGCACTGGGTATTACACCAAGATCGGATATGAACTCCTTCATCCAGACTCCTTCATGTGCTTCTTCCGAAGTAGCTATGTACTCCGCTTCACACATAGATCCCGCCATGATGCTTTGCTTGGAACTGCACCAACTGATAGCTCCACCTTTCAATATAAATACATATTCGATTTGTGACTTAGAGTCATCCGGATTAGTGTCGAAGCTAACATCGACATAACCATTTACGATGAGCTCTTCGTCACCTCCATAAACGAGAAACATATCCTTGGTTCTTTTCAGGTACTTTAGGATATTCTTGACCGCCGTCCAGTGATCCACTCCTGGATTACTTTGGTACCTCCCTGCCAAACGTATGGCAAGGCACACATCTGGGCTGGTACTCAACATAGCATACATGATAGAACCTATGGATGAGGCATAGGGAATGACTTTCATTTTCTCTTTATCTTCTGAAGTGGTCGGGCTTTGAGTCTGACTCAATTTCACACCTTGTCACACAAGCAAGAACCCTTTCTTTGACAGATCCATTTTGAACTTCTTCAAAACTTTATCAAGGTATGTGCTTTGTGAAAGTCCTATTAAGCGTCTCGATCTATCCCTATAGATTTTGATGCCCAATATATAAGCAGCTTCACCGAAGTCTTTCATTGAAAAATTCGTATTCAAGTATCCTTTTATGCTATCCAAAAATTCTATATCATTTCCGATCAACAATATGTCGTCCACATATAATATCAGAAATGCTACAGAGCTCTCACTCACTTTCTTGTAAATACAGGCTTCACGGTAAGTCTGTATAAAACCATATGCTTTGGTCACCTCATCAAAGCGTATATTCCAATTCCGAGATGCTTGCACCAGTCCATAGATGGATCGCTGGAGCTTGCACACTTTGTTAGGACCTTTAGGATCGACAAAACCTTCTGGTTGCATCATATATAACTCTTCTTTAAGAAATCCATTAAGGAATGCAGTTTTGACGTCCATCTGCCAGATTTCATAATTATAAAATGCAGCAATTTCTAACATGATTTGGACAGACTTAAGCATCGCTACGGGTGAGAAAGTCTCATCGTAGTCAACTTCCTGAACTTGTCGAAAATATTTCGCGACAAGTCGAGCTTTGTAGACAATAACATTTCCATCAGCGTCAGTCTTCTTCTTGAAGATTCATTTATTCTCAATGGCTTGCCGATCAACGGGCAAGTCCACCAAAGTGCATACTTTGTTCTCATACATGGATCCTATCTCAGATTTTATGGCCTCAAGCCATTTATCGGAATCTGGGCTCATCATAGCTTCTTCATAGTTCGTAGGTTCGCCATGGTCCAATAACATGACTTCTAGGACAGGATTACCGTACCACTCTGGTGCGGATCGTGCTCTGGTCGACCTACGAGGTTCAGTAGTAACTTGATCTGAACTTTCATGATCATTATCATTTGCTTCCTCTGTAGTTGGTGTTGGCATCACGGGAACCGTTTTCTATGATGTGCTACTTTCCAATTCGAGAGAAGGTACAATTACCTCAGCAAGTTCTACTTTCCTCCCACTCACTTCTTTCGAGAGAAACTCCTTCTCTAGAGAGGATCCATTCTTGGCAACAAAGATCTTGCCTTCAGATCTGTGGTAGAAGGTGTACCCAATCGTTTCCTTAGGGTATCCTAGGAAGACACACTTATTTGATTTATGTTCGAGTGTATCAGACTGAAGCCTTTTAACATAAACGTCGCATCCCCAGACTTTAAGAAACGACAGCTTAGGTTTCTTGCCAAACCACAGTTCATACGGTGTCGTCTCAACGGATTTAGATGGTGACCTATTTAATGTGAATGCGGCTGTCTCTAATGCATAACCCCAAAACGGTAGTGGTAAATCGGTAAGAGACATCATAGAACGCACCATATCTAATAAAGTATGGTTACAACATTCGGACACACCATTATGCTATGGTGTTCCAGGTGGTGTGAGTTATGAAACAATTCCACATTGTTTTAAATGAAGGCCAAACTCGTAACTCAAATATTCGCCTCCGCGATCAGATCGTAGAAAGTTTATTTTCTTGTTACCATGATTCTCCTCTTTACTCTGAATTTCCTTGAACTTTTCAAATGTTTCGGACTTGTGTTTCATCCAGTAGATATATCCATACCTACTCAAATCATCTGTAAAGGTCAAAAAATAACGATACCTGCCGCGCACCTCAACACTCATCGGACCGCATACATCGGTATGTATTACTTCCAAGAAGTCATTAACTCGCTCCATTGTTCCAGAGAACAAAGTTTTAGTCATCTTGCCCATGAGGCATGCTTCGCAAGTATCAAATGATTCATAATCAAGTGATTCCAAAACTCCATCCGCATGGAGTTTCTTCATGCGCTTTACAACAATATGACCTAAACGGCGCCGCCACAAGTACGTTGTACTATCATTATCAACTTTGCATCTTTTGGCATCAATATTATGAATATGTGTATCACTACAATCGTGGTTCAACAAGAATAGACCATTCATCAAGGGTGCATGACCATAAAAGTTATAACTCTTATAAATAGACCAACCATGATTTTCCCATTTAAATGAATAACCGTCTTGGAATAAACAAGATCCAGATATAATGTTCATGATCAACGCTCCACCAAATAACAATTATTGAGGTCTAAAACTAATCCCGAAGGTAGATGTAGAGGTAGCGTGCCGACGGCGATCACAGCGACCTTGGAACCATTCCCCACGCGCATCGTCACCTCGTCCTTAGCCAATCTTCGTTTATTCTGCAGCTCCTGTTTCGAGTTACAAATATGAGCAACGGAACCAGTATCAAATACCCAGGCACTACTAAAAGCTTTAGTAAGGTAGACATAAGTAACATGTATATCAAATGTACCTTTGTTCACTTTGCCATCCTTCTTATACGCCAAGTATTTGGGGCAGTTCCGCTTCAAGTGACCACCCCCTTTGCAGTAGAAGCACTCAGTTTCAGGCTTGGGTCCAGCTTTGGGCTTCTTCCCGGGAGTGGCAACTTGCTTTCCATTCTTCTTGAATTTCCCTTTCTTTCCCTTGCCCTTCTTCTTGAAACTAGTGGTCTTGTTAACCATCCACACTTGATGCTCCTTCTTGATTTCTACCTCCACGGCCTTAAGCATCGCCAAGAGCTCGGGAATCGTTTTCGTCATCCCTTGCATATTATAGTTCATCATGAAGACTTTGTAGCTTGGTGGCAGTGATTGAATAACTCTGTCAATAACACTATCAACTGGAAGTTCAACTCCCAGCTGAGTGAAGTGGTTATGATACCCAGACATTTTGAGTATGTGTTCACTGGCAGAACTGTTCTCCTCCATCTTGCAGCTATAGAACATGTTGGAGACTTCATATCTCTCAACCTGTGCACTTGCTTGAAATATTAACTTCAACTCTTGGAACATATCATATGCTCATGACGTTCAAAACGTCTTTGAAGTCCCGGTTCTAAGCCTTAAAGCATGGCACACTGAACTATCGAGTAGTCATCACATCGAGCCTACCAGGCGTTCATAACATCTGCAGTAGCTCCTGTAGCAGGTCTGTTACCTAGCAGTGCATCAAGGACATAATTCTTCTGTGCAGCAATGAGAATAATCCTCAAGTTATGGACCCAGTCCGTGTAGTTGCTACCATCATCTTTCAACTTAGCTTTCTCTAGAAACGCAATAAAATTCAGGGGAACGGTAGCACGGGCCGTTGATCTACAACATAGATATGCAAAACTATTAAGACTAAGTTCATGATAAATTAACTTCAATTAATCAAATTACTAATGAACTCCCACTTAAATAAACATCCGTCAAGTTATCTAAGTGATACATGATCCAAATCAACTAACCCATGTCCGATCATCATGTGAGATGGGATAGTCTTCAATGGTGAACATCTCTATGTTTTTTTTGACCAGTAAAATAGTAGGAGAGGCTCCTACTGTGAATTGAATAAAAGAATAGTAAGTTTACATAGTCTTTTTACAAATCCATCTCCCCTTTGGGGAATGGAGAGAAGAGAGGGTGGGAGAAGCTACTTAATGCAAGGTATGTAAGAAAGAAAGTAGAAAGGGTTTATTCTTTTCTCCCACCCTATAACTTAGGATGGATAGGTCTTCCTTCAGCCTAGCCAGCCAAGAACTTCTTGATGGTGTAATCCCTCTAAAGTGCTTGTTGTTTCTTTCTTTCCAAATGCTCCAAGCCGATTGCAGAAAGATTTCAATGAATAGTGGCCTATTCCATGAGTTTTTGGCTGATTCAACCCACTCCAATCTATTGTCTTGTGTGGACCCGCGCATACCAATATCTGTCCAGCATTGTTGGCTAAAAGGGCAGCCCAAGAAAAGATGCTCACCGTTTCATCCATGCAGGTTGGGCATAGAAGACAGCCAAAGTTGGGTCCAATGTTATAGTGCCTCCTTTTGAGCATGTTTCTAGTATTCAATCTGTCAGAAAGAAGTAGCCAACCGAACACTTTGATTTTCATGGTGGCTTTAGACTTCCATAGCCACGTATACGCATGATGTGCTTGAATATCTCGAAAGTAGAAGGCATAGAATTTGTTGGCCGAGTAATGAGGAGATCCCCAGATGCACGACCACTCATCATGCATTGTGTGTTCGGCAAGTTGCACTTCCGAAGTATGTCTTTGCAACTCTCTGGTTTCTGCATGCGCCTGTGCTGAGAGTGGAAGATGAAACGATTCCTGTAAGCTGACAGATCCCAAGAAGTCACGAACTGATATGTCTTCATCTATTGCAAAATAAAAAGCTCGTGGGTGTGATTCAGCAAAGATTTCCCCCAACCACATATCCTTCCAGAACAGACTAGTAGCACCATTGTTCACATTGATCTGGGTGATACCTCTGTATGTTGGCATTAATTTAGTGACGTCACGCCACCAAAAAGACCCGACGGGTTCAGTAGCATGTGGAATCTTGGTGTTGTAATAAGTGGTCCAAATTAGTTCCACCCAAGGAAGGTCCCAGTGATTATAAAACTTGTGGAGAAACTTGAGGAGGAGTGCTTCATTTTGTATCTTCAGATTGAGTACTCCAAGCCCTCCGCATTTCTTTGGTTTACATACCATGTCCCATGCAGCAAGGGAGTTGCATTTATCACCTTGGTCCGTTTTCTTTGTCCAGAGGCTTTTTCTGCGGATCTTATCTAGAAGTTCAATGATTCCAGTTGGTAGTTTAAGCATGCACATGGCAAATATAATGAGGGAGGTTATCGCCGAGTTCAGCAAGGATAATTTGGCTCCATAAGAGATCATGTTGAGGGTTGCCGATAACCTTCTTTCCAGACGACAAACCAAAGGCATGAGATCGTGCATGGTGGGCTTTGTAGTTCCCATAGGGAGACCAAGGTAAGTAAATGGCATCTTGCCCACGACACATCCAAAAATGTTGGCCAAACTGTTGTAGACTGGTTCTTCACAGTTGAGCGGGACAAGGGTGGATTTGTGAAAGTTGATCTTGAAGCCAATAGAGGTGGCATAGTCTGAAAGTATGTTCTTGATTGTTGTTGCTTGTAGAGGACAAGCTGGCATAGCGAGGATCGTGTCATCCGCATACTGGATCACCGGGTAATCTTTCTGTCTATTGTTTGGGAATGGCAACTTAATGAGATCTCTGGCAAAGGCATCATTGATTACAGCTTGCAACAAGTCCGCGGCCAGAACAAAAATGAGGGGGGACAAGGGATCACCTTGGCAAACACCACAAATGCAATGGAATATGCGTCCAGGTACCCCATTCAGAAGGACCACAGATTTTTCGATGGTGAAAATGCATTTGATCCAGCCTAGCCACTTATCATTAAATCCCATGTTCCTCATGATCTCAAGAATGGCATCGTGATCGATTGTATCAAAGGCTTTGGCAAAGTCTAGTTTAAGTAGCACAGTCTCTTTTTTGGAAGCTTGGCACTGGTAGATGTATTCAAAGGCCCAAGCCAGACAGTCTTGGATCGTGCGACCTTTGAGGAAGCCGTATTGATTGCGATGGACTATCTTGAGAATAAGTTTTTGTAGCCGGTTAGCCAAAAGTTTGGTGATCACCTTAAGACAGCAATTAAGCAACGTTATTGGTCTGCAATCATTGACAGATGAGGGCGCATTGGTCTTTGGGATCAGAGTAATAAGGCCCTCATTAATGCTCTCAAGGTTGAGATTGCCATCAAAGAATTGGTTGCATAGCTTATAAAAATCCTCCTTGATCACCTCCCAACAGGACTTCAGGAAAATGCCAGTAAAGCCATCAGGGCCCGGGGCACGATCAGCTGGCATCACTTTAATCACATTATCTATCTCCTCCTTAGTGAATGGCATTGTGAGTTCATCAAGGCCCTCAATTCTTTTGATGATGCGGGATAGGTCAAATTTCATGTCATGATGCGATTTCGTACCAAGTCTCTCTTTGAAGGCTTGAAAGATAATGGATTCTTTGCTTGTGTGGTCTTCTGCACACAAACCCGAGTCTGTCGTGAGGGTTGCAATGTTGTTTCTTCGATATCTTTCAGACGCCATGGATTGGAAAAAGTTGGAGTTTTCATCACCAAACTGTACCCACCGAACCGTGCAACGCTTCTTCCAATATTGATTTTGGTATGACAAAAGTCTCAGGAGATGTTTCTTGAGAATAATCCTGAAATTTGCTTCTAGTATTGTGAGGGGCCTCTTGTTCTCCAGCCCATCAATTTTAAGCAAAGCCTTGTTAGTATTCTCAATCACAATAGATAACTTAGAGATATTCTTACTCCAAATTTTCAGATCATGTCGTAAATTCTTGAGCTTTTTGCAAAGATTGGTCGCCATGTTCTGAGAAGCCACTGGTTTGGTCCATGACCTCTTAACAGTGTCCAAAAACCCCGTGTGCTGGATCCAGTAGGACTCAAATCTGAAGAGTTTGGATCGTGGAATTTTTGTTTCAATATTAATAACACAAGGTATGTGATCGGAAACTGGTCAGCCAAGGGGTTTAACCAGGGTATTCGGGTATGAACTGGTCCAGTGATTGCTTGTAAAAAACCAGTCAATCTGTTCGAGCAAGGGGTCAGTTTGCATATTACTCCAAGTGTAAGCCTGACCCTTGAGAGGTAGTTCAATTAAAGCCTGTGTTCTAATGAAGTCATTAAAGGTGATCATATCGCCAAAATTACCCCCTGGTTTATTACGATTGTCAGGCCCTCTGATGAAATTAAAATTGCCAATGAGAAGCCAATCCTCATCCGTGGGGATATTAAGAGAGAATAACCAAGCAATGAAGTTATTTCGTTGATCTCCTTGGCAAGGCCCATACACATTAACTAGGGTCCAAGTTTGGGCCGATTGAGTGGAGCGAAAACGAGTCACAAGTGCAAAATCTTCCGAAGCTACAGTTGTAGCTGTGAAAGTGGCACTATTACAAATGGTAGAAATTCCCCCCGACGCTCCCCGAGAGGGGACAAAATCAAACTTATCAAATCTTCTAGGGCAACACGTTTTAATGTAAGCATTATCCAAAGAGGATTTTTTAGTTTCCTGCAAGCAAATCACCGCACAACCACTAGAGTTGATCGCATTAGAAAGAGCTAATTGTTTGGCTTCAGAGTTTAGCCCACGTACATTCCAACATAGGACATTCCAACTAACCAAAAGCGGCATAAATAAAGTAAAGCAGGAGAATGAGGCAGCCTCTGAAGATGACCCTGCTTCCTTCCAAGCTAGCAGCTCCTCCTCCAAGAGTTCAGTTGCTGGAATTCCACACATGACTGAACCAATATGCTGTATCACTGGAATTGGGGTTGGCACTGGCAGTGTAGCATCATCAGGAAGCTCAGTGATGACTACTGAAGAGGCAGCAGAGGGGGTGACCCGTGGCTTTACCTTAGAAACCCTGGGTTTGACATCAGTGACGGGTGGCACCTTAAAGCCATCATATTTGTTCTTGCGGGCACTTCTACGAAGATTGATCGAGGACTCAGGAACTCGCTGTTTACCACGACGACCGAGCACAATTGCATCAGTCTCAGGCATAGCATCAGGAATGTGAGGTTCAGACTGCTGTAACACAATTTGCTCAACATCACCAGTGTCCTCAATTATAGGATTCAGAGGAGTGGCGTTCTGAGAAAAAGCACCTAAGTCCAGCATAGGAGTCAGAGTGCCCTGTGTGACAGTATCTGAAGTTGCAGTAGATGATTCATTCAGGCGAAGAACTTTAGTAGTGCCCATCTGTTCCATAAGAGAAAACCTGGAGGAGTGAAGAGTGATAGTTTTGGTTGCTTCAGACAGAGCCAGAACACCATTTTCTTCAGTGATCACCACTTTGAGGTCCACTCTCTCATCTCTAAGGCCAAATCCCGAGCTCCAAGGGCCATAAGCCGCAATGATTGGCATAATAGCAAACCTGAGGAAAGTGTTGAGCCGGATAATTGGGAATCCAGCATTGATCATCATGGAGCTGACAACATTTCCCTGTTCAGTCACTGCAAATTGTATCCCAGAAGCAGAGAGGGAAATTTCAATGTTCAGCGCATTGCGCAAAGGTGCATCAGCAGGTATCAGACTAGTCTGATGAGAGGCAAACCCTTCTCCCAAAGTGAGCGCAGAGAAGATATTACTTGGTATCAACACATAACTGTCAGATATTGTTGCACTGGAATCCGAACTATCATAAGTCGAGATGGAGTCATTCCAAGCAGTACCTGGGCTGTCCTGAAGATTGTTTGCGGGAAGGATTCCATCCTGGACCTGTAAACCTTTAGCCGCCAACCAAGCCCGATAATTATACAGAGTTGGCGGAGGCGGTGGAGGGGAAGGAGGCCAGGCACCCCAGCCAGCTTGGAAGTGAACATCATTCCCTTGGGCAGCATTGTGTTGAGGCTATGCATCATTGGGATTAGGCATGGCATTCTGAGCAAGCCAGTTATGCAGCTGCGCTTGATACATCTGCTCCGCAGTGAGACCCTCACCAAACAAAGGATGAGGAATACCATCCTCAGGAGGTGGGTCAATGCCGGCCGGTGGAACGTCAGGAATATGAGCATTCCAGTCACTGCTTCGAAGAATTGTGATGCATACAGTCCAGCAGCGACGTTCCCCTCCTAACTGGTGCATGACAAAGCTCTTAGGAACCCGGCGTAGGCTAAGCACTCTGGCTTTGATCAGAACAAGTTTTCTGTCACCCCTAGTATTATTCCAGGTAACTAACTCACCAACTTGTCCATAGACTTATGAATATAGTGTGAGGTCTGGTAGTCATGAGGAAATCCAATATAAAGCAACCAAACTAGAGGCCCAAAACTAGTCTGACGCATGTTGATAGCAGCATCATGAGGAACAAAAGAAACAACAGTGCCTTGATTATCCTCATCCTCATCTAACTCAAAAGTAGTACCGACCACAGCATCTCTGACAGCAGAATCCACAAAACCAAAAATGACAATCCCAAGCGGATAATCATCTACTTCTGTGGGGAAGAAGTTAGACTCATGAAGCAAACCTTCAATGGCGTGTCGAAGCATGGCCTTCTGATGGAAGGGGACGAAGCGATTCACTTCAGCAATGGCCAGAAAATCATTGCGGAGCGGAGGAACGGGGCCGACAACCATCTCATCTCTGACAAGGCGGTCTTCAGGGCCGAGCTCGATGGTCATGCCTTGGGGCAGGTAGGGGACGACATTGACGGGTAAGTTCGCCATGGGAGGGGAGGGAGGAGCAGCAGGAGGTGGAATCGAGCGAATGACAGGTGACAGAGAGGGAGGCGTATTGGCAGGGGTATTTTGCTTTGGGAACCCAAACGCGCCTCCTCTGCCTCCGCTTGACGCCGTAGGAGGACGCCACGTGGCCAGGCTCCCCACACGATCTGCATCTAACGGTGCCGCTGCGGACTGCTCCGGTCGTCCCTCCTTGGTTGTTGTGGGCAAGTGAATCAATAAAAACAGAGTATATCAATTTTTGCCGCTGAGCATCATTGATTGGAATAGACCCAGATATAATTCCATTATAGTCCTAAAAGGAATCTGTTTGCTCGGTAGAGAAATCTTCAGTGGAGGGAAAAATCCTTAGGATTAATGAGCTGCCTCATAAAGAGTGGGCCAGCATCCAAAGAATTGGGCTGGGTTTCCATAGCTGGCTTAGGAGCCCATTTCAGGCGAGGGACCGGGCGGAACCTACATTCTCAATACTAATGGCCCAACCAACCACAAAGCGAGCATAATTTTAATCCAGGATAGGTAAAATATGAATGGCCAGCAAAGTAACAAGTGGGGCAGGTTTTGAGCATAGGAGGTGCAGCCTCAAGACTTCTCGGCCCAACATTGCATTGGCCACTTGGGAATTCCACTTCTGGGCTAGGATGATAGTGTGATGTGCATTGGCAAGGAGCCTCAAAGCAACTCAGGCAAGGAACGCCCGGACAATTATCAGATAAATGCCCCAAGATGTCACAATTAGAGCATATACGTAATCGCTTGTAGATGTAGTCCAAAGGTGGCACAGAAGAAAGTGACCAAATGGTTGCAATGTGGCTGACAGAATATCCAAAACGTAGTTGATCCAGAATATGAAAGATCATAAAGGTCGGAATTGAATCCCAATATCCATGTTGAAAAAACTGACCTTGAAAACGCATCGTCTCCATAGAGGGTGATCGGGTGGATAAATCACACTTAAACTTGCCCAAACATAATCCATCAGGTAATAAATGATGATTGCTCTGATTTCCCGTTGAGTCATTAATCTGATTGGTCCTTTGAAAACTCCCGAAAGAAAGCCCGACCACTGAGGGACACCCATTAATGCCATTAATTTCTCGTACCGTGTTACCAAAAGAGCTGGGAATGGCCGTCGAAGCAGCGTTTTGTACCGGCGGTGAGAAGTCCGGTGAACCCTGTGGGAGAGTATGCTCAGGAGGATCTAGTCCAACAAACCAACATTGTAGGCCGAATTCACATGGCTACGAGAACGTTGGAAATCCAGACTAGTCGTGATAGCAATTGGTGAGCGCATGGATATATCAATGGTCGTTTCATCGGAGTGCTAGAAATTGTCCAATGGAGCGACTACATGATCATGGCCTCGAAAGAGCTGAAAGTGACATATGAAGTCCGGCCATATACGATCCTTGAGGTGGTAACCAACCTTATTGGAAGCTACCGAAAACCTAAAGCGACGCTCGCTCAAAAGTTGAACCTTGAACCCCGATGGTAGACCTCCAATGCAGCATTGTAATGCCAAGCCAACCGATTCCACAGAGAGGTTGAAGGAGGCCGAAGAGAAGTAGACAACCAAGAAGAATTCCTTGGTTCCATGACCAGGAGAGAAATGAACCGTAGATCCAAAGCGACGACGCACCTGATCCGCGACTGCTAGGTCGGGGTTGAAGTCTCAATGCAAAAGTCCCTCCATAGCGTGCTCCGGCCGAGATCTCCATTACGATGGTGGTAGAGCAGGTGGAGAGGAGAGGTGGAGGAGACGAGCCATCTGGAGGAGAAAGTATCGCTCTCTCCAATTAAAGTTTTTTGGCGCTGGCTTTTTTAACATCTGGAGGAGCCATCTCTATGTTGATCATATCTACTATATGACTCACGTTCGACCTTTCGGTCTCTAGTGTTCGGAGACCATGTCTGTACATGCTAGGCTCGTCAAGTTTAATCCAAGTATTCTACATGTGCAAAAATGTCTTACACCCGTTGTATGTGAACGTAGAGTCTATCACACCCAATCATCACGAGGTAGTTCAAAACGACGAACTTTGGATGTGGTGCATACTCGGGGAGAACACCTTTATCTTGGAATTTAGTGAAGGTATCATCTTATAATGCTACCGTCGTTCTAAGCAAAATAAGATGCATAAAGGATAAACATCACATACAATCAAAATATGTGTCATGATATGGCCATCATCATCTTGTGCTTTTGATCTCCATCTCCAAAGCATCGTCATGATCTCCATCATCACCGGCTCGACACTTTTATCTCCATCGTTGCATCGGGGTCGTCTCGCCAACTATTGCTAACGCATAGCGATAAAGTAAAGCAATTACATAGCGTTTGCATTTCATACAATAATCAAGAGAACCCTAAGGCTCCTGCCGGCTGTCGATATTACAAAACATGATCATCTCATACATCAACATATATCACATGATAACTTGACCATATCACAACACAACATGCCGTGCAAAAACAAGTTAGACGTCCTCTACTTTGTTGTTCCAAGTTATACGTGGCTGCTACGGGCTTCTAGCAAGAACCGTTCTTAACTACGAAAAAACCACAACAGTGATTTATCAACTTTGATGTTTTAACCTTCTTCAAGGACCGGCCGTCGCCAAATTCGATTCAACTAAAGTAGGAGAAATAGACACCCGCCAGCCACCTTTATGCAAAACAAGTTGCATGTTAGTCGGTGGAACCGGTCTCATGTGCGTGGACATGTAAGGTTGGTCCAGGCCGCTTCATCCCACAATACCACCGAATCAAAATAAGACGTTGGTGGTAAGCAGTATGACTATGACCGCCCACAACTCTTTCTGTTCTACTCATGCATATCATCTACGCATAGACCTGGCTCGGAAGACACTGTTGAGGGGATGTTGCAGGAAAACAAAAAAAATCCTACGCACATGCAAGATGTATCTATGGAGATGCATAACAACGAGAGGGGAGAGTGTGTCTACGTACCCTCAAAGACTGTAAGAGGAAGCATTTAGTAACGCGGTTGATGTGGTTGAACTTCTTCGCGGTCCAACCGATCAAGTACCGAACGTATGACACCTCCGCGTTCAGCACACGTTCAGCTCGGTGATGTCCTCGCCTTCTTGATCCAGCAAGAAGGGTGAAGTAGTAGATGAGTTCCGGAAGCGTGACGGCGTGGTGACGGTGGTGGTGATGCTACCTCTGCAGGGCTTCGCCTAAGCACTCCAAAAATATGACTGAGGGAGGAAACTGTGGAGAGGGACGCCGCACATGGCTAAGAGATTGTCGTGGTCTTGTGTGGCGCCCCCTCCCTCATATATATAGGTGGGAGGGAGAGGGAGGCAGCCAGGAGGCGTCCCAAGGGAGGCCGAATCCCCTTGGGCTCCTGCCCTGCCCCCCTTACCATATTTGCCCGAGGAGGAAAGGAAGGGGGAGGAGAGGAAGGCAGGGGGAGGCCGAATCCCCTCCTTCCTTTTCTCCCCATGGCCAGCTGCCATAGGAGGGGTGCGCCAGCCCCTTGTGGGCTGGTGTGCTCCTCTTACTTGGCCCATATGGCCCATATACCTCCCGAGGGTTCCCGGTCCGGTGATCAGATGACTACCCGGTACCTCCCGAAACTCTTCTGGTGTCCAAATAGCATCGTCCTATATATCATTCTTTACCTCCAGACCATTCCGGAGCTCCTTGTCATGTCTGTGATCTCATCCGAAACTTCGAACAACATTCAGTCACCAAATCACATAACGCATATAACACTATATCGTCAACGAACGTTAAGCGTGCGGACCCTAAGGTTCGAGAACTATGTAGACATGACCGAGACACTCTCCGGTCAATAACCAATAGCGATACCTGGATACCCATATTGGTTCCTACATATTCTATGAAGATCTTTATCGGTCGAACCTTATGACAACATACGTAATTCCCTTTGTCTGTCGGTATGTTACTTGCCCGAGATTCGATCGTCGGTATCTTCATACCTAGTTCAATCACGTTACCAACAAGTCTCTTTACTCATTCCGTAATGCATCATCTCGTAACGAACTCCTTCGTCACTTCGCTTGCAAGCTTCTTGTGATGTGTATTACCGAGAGGGCCCAGAGATCCCTCTCCGATACTCGGAGTGACAAATCCTAATCTCGATCCATGCCAACTCAACAGACACCTTTGAAGATACCTGTAGAGCATCTTTATGATCACCCAGTTACATTGTGACATTTGATAACACATAAGGTATTCCTCCGATATCCGGGAGTTGCATGATCTCATAGTCGAAGGAATATTTATTTGACATTAAGAAAGCAATAGCAATAAACTGAACGAGCATATGCTAAGCTAACGGATGGGTCTTGTCCATCACATCATTCTCCTAATGATGTGATCCCGTTATCAAGTGACAACACATGTCTATGGTTAGGAAACCTTAACCATCTTTGATCAACAAGCTAGTCTAGTAGAGGCTTACTAGGGACATGGTATTTGTTTATGTATCCACACATGTATTTAAGTTTCCAATCAATACAATTCTAGCATGAATAATAAACCTTTATCATCAATAAGGTAATATAAAATAACAACTTTATTATTGCCTCTAGGGCATATTTCCTTCACTGGATCGTGCTGTGCGAACCGCGGAAGTCATCCAACGCGGTTCTATATGGGTCCGCGACGCGGTCCGGACGCGTTTTCTTCCGCAAACCGGAGACAAACGTAAGGAGGTTTGCGAGAGTGAGGACCGATCTCAAGCCCGATTATGACTGTCCTGGCCCACCAAAACTCCTACCCCCCCCCCCCCCGCGTGCCCTTCCCTCCCGCGCCAGCTGCCAGCATTCATGCCGCTGTAGAGCGCGTCCGCTCCACACTAAAGGCGACTCAGGACGGACACGACCTCTCACTGCCTCCGCCTTTGAAGTGGCACGCCGGCCGAGGGCGCCGCCCGCTGCACGCCCGACTGAACACGCCTCCTCGCCACATTCAAACGCCTCCATTAAATACGCATGGAAGTCGAGAAACCTACTCCGGCCACACAACTGTTCACGAGCGGGCCAGCATGAAACGCAATGCCGACCGAGTCCCTCCCGTCCACCCTTTATTTAAACGAGGCCACACGGTGGGCAAGAATCGCACCACTCCGCCGCTCCCCATCTCCTCCTCCACCATTTTCTCCACTCTTTCGATGGCATCTGACGAGCAGGAAGAGCAGTTTTTCGGAATAAAAGCTGGATGGGTGGCCCGCCGAGCCAGCCGGATACGAGTGAGGAAGCTCCCTGCTCCACCTCCCTCGCCTAGCCCAACGGAGCTAGTTGCCACCCCAAGCCAGCACAACGGGAAGCATAGCCACACGGGCATCGTCGCTCCCTTGACGACACCGCGTCACCCCGCGCCTCCCCTGTCTGTGGCCGCGACTGCCGTGTCTGCGACCGTGCCTTCTGTGCCTGCGGCCGCGCCATGTAGGCAGAGACAGAAGCCGGGTGCGCGGAGATTGACGAATCAGCGGCCAGCGCGTTCGCGTTCGCCGCCATCACCGAGGAGATGTAGAACATGGGAGCCCGCCGGCGCTTGTGTCCCACGAAGGCCACCGCCGAGGCGACGCCAGCGTACACAGAATGTGTCTAGCCCGGTTCTTCTTCAGCGCACACCATCGTCGACCCCGCAAGGGCTCCACGGAAGCGAAGCCGCCCCCTTCCCCTCCCGCTGAAGCATCAGCCGGTGGTTCCACTCCGATGAGCGGTGTGGGAACGAGCCGTCCTTTGCGCTGAAGCATATACCTTCAAGGCTCCCGACAATCAGGTGATCGGGGCTGCCGAGCATGAGGAAAACAAAGGGATCCGCGGACGACCATTTAGATTAGGTATTAATTATATCTCCAGAGCCGGACTAGCATCGCTTAGTTGATGTAAATGTAATAAAATCCATCATGTTTATATGAAAATTCTGCATTTTTATATGAAACCCAGCAGTGTTTGTACGAATTTTGGCCGGTTGATTCGAGTTGTTGTTAAAATGTATGCGGATACGATTGGATGGCCTCCTCCCCATTCATGTCCTTAGATTGATCCCCGTGTACGAACGGATGCGGAAATAAATTTATGAGTCGCCTTGAAGATATCCTTAAAGTTAAATTAAATTTAGGTACACTTATTTCTGTGAAAAGTAATTCCGGACGAAGGCACCTCTCTAGTGTCAGTACAGTTCGAATAAATAAGCTGTACTACTAGTAGGTAGCAGTGCGCGTTTTCTTGTTTGTAAACAGTAGCTTCATACGGTGGTGCATGGCAAAAGTAAAACCAAGGACATCCCAAGTTGGATGAACCCAACGGGACGCTTTCCCGATTTCCATGCATATGCCGACGTGAAACAGTCATTTTCCGTCCTCCATTCTGTGCAAGCGGGCAAGTCGATTTCTCGCTCGCCTCGGTCAGATCAATCTGGGAAGCCGTTTAATTAGCAAGTTTTGTCGCGCGTGGCGACGATGCACGTGCTACTTGGCTATATGCTCAGAATGTTTTCCGTAAGAACATGGGCGCTAGCTAGACGTTGTAGGCACACTTCCACCACGAGAGCATGCACTCACTGTTGCCTACAGGTCTAAATAGTGTTGGGTCATGTCACTCACTGGAAACCCCACACCAAATGTTTACCTAATGGTGCTGGATTACTGTTAAATCGTTCTGTTAATTAAAGGTGTAGCATCCTTTAACTTAGCTTTTCGTACGAATTAAGGGACTTTTCCGATTGAAGGATTTTCATAGGAATTTTAAAGGATTTGAATCCCAAGCAAGAATTTCTATGGAAGTGCTATGTAGATTATAGGGTTGGAGTATGTTTTTTTGAGTGAAAAGGAGTACGTAACATGTAAAATACATAGGAGCTCCTGGTGCTCCAAACCCTGTATCAATATTAAATTAAAAAATAGTAGAAAAACAAAAAAAAACATAGAATCTTGGAATATCAAACTTGGGTGCCCAATCTACCCCATGTAAAGTTTAAAAAATACCAGAAAATGTATCCATTGCGATGTAAATACAGTCCGACCTACAATCCATCCAAACAGTATTTTTTCCCTATACATAGGAATTTTATGTATATTTACTGAGAATTCTTTTTGGCTATCTTTTTTACAAAATTTCACACGAGGGTTGATTGGGCACCCAAGTTTGGTATCCCAAAATTCTAGTTTCTTTTTGAATTTTCCTGGTTTGTTTTCTTAATTTAATACTCATATAGGGAGGTGGAGCACCTGAGTGCTTCCAATCCTCTTCCTACGTAACATCTTAATCCTATGTTTTTTCAGTTCTTATGTTTCTTATTCCTGCAATCTAAATGGCCTTACGATGGCAGGGTAGTCACTACTAGAAAAAGGCTTACTAGTGGCGCACCAGTTTTGCCTACTAATGGCCACTACTGGTGCGCCACTAGCACCACGCCACTAGTATTTTTTACTAATGACGCACCAGTAGTGCGCCATTAGTATCTGGTATACTAATGGCGCATCAGGCAGTGCGCCATTAGTAAGCCTCCCAGGGGGCCATATTTACCCATGTGCCTAGACATACTAATGGCGCACCGCATGGTGATGCGCCATTAGTATCCTTGGGCATACTAATGGCGCACCACATGGGAGTGCGCCATTAGTAACAATTTTTTTATTTCTTTTTTCGTTTTTTCTTAATCTCAGGTCACTATTTCACATATGAGATATCCAACACATATATATACAACAAGCATCCATATAACAATTATATCCAACACACAAGTTTCATCATATATACATACATAGCCAACACATAGTTGCATCGTTATATATTACAAAAGTTTCACATTGTTCATCCAACACCGTTATCCATCAATTCACAAAAGTTTCACATTGATACAAAATAAAAACACAAATGGAAAAGAAGCACTCCATCCATGCAAGCTTCCGTGAATTAAATCAAATCTGCAAAATGATAAACAAGAAGTTAGAAGAAGAAGAAGAAGAAGAAGAAGAAGAGAAGAAGAAGAAGAAGACTAGAAGAATACTAGAAGAAGAAGAACACTAGAAGAATACTAGAAGAAGAATAAGAAGAAGAATAAGAAGAATAAGAAGCAGACTATAAGCTTATTATGTAAACTTGATCATTTTGTGCTAACATAAGTAATTTTGGAGCTAACCTATAGGAAACTAAGCATATAAGCTCTCTAAGTTAGCATATTAGAGCCAACTTAGGTAAAATGAAGCTAACCTATGTCATTTTGGAAAAGAAGAATAATAAGAAGAATAAGAAGAAGACTATAAGCTTATTATGTAAACTTGATCATTTTGTGCTAACATAAGTAATTTTGGAGCTAACCTATAGGAAACTAAGCATATAAGCTCTAAGCTAGCATATTAGAGCCAACTTAGGTAAAATGAAGCGAACCTATGTCATTTTGGAAAAGAAGAAGAATAAGAAGAAGACTATAAGCTTATTATGTAAACTTGATCATTTTGTGCTAACATAAGTTATTTTGGAGCTAACCTATAGGAAACTAAGCATATAAGCTCTAAGTTAGCATATTAGAGCCAACTTAGGTAAAATGAAGCTAACCTATGTCATTTTGGAAAAGAAGAAGAATAAGAAGAAGACTATAAGCTTATTATGTAAACTTGATCATTTTGTGCTAACATAAGTAATTTTGGAGCTAACCTATAGGAAACTAAGCATATTAGAGATAACATAGGTAACTAAGTATATATATATATATATATATATATATATATATATATATATATCATTTTGGAGATCTGACGTACCTGACATAGTTCAGTTCTCATTGTTCTTCTCCTTCTCCTTCCTCAGCCTGATGCGCCAAGAGCGGCGAGGCGGTGGAGGCAGCTGTGGGATGTAGTCTTCTACCACAATTGGCGTGGTCATGTCGCCCAGCTGTGGGATCGCCGGCGCCACCACCGGTGCGTGGTCATTGTCAGGCACCACCACCATCGCGAGGCCACCTTCAGGCAGGACGGGCACGACCATCGCTAGGTCATCCTCAGCCACCACCATCTCTTGCCCATGGTCAGCCACCTCCATCTCTTGCCCATGGTCAGCCACCACCATCTCTTGCCCATGGTCAGCCACCACCATCTCTTGCCCTTGGTCAGCCACCACCAGCGCTAGGTCATCCTCAGCCTGATGCCCATCGTCATCCTGCAGCGGCCCACTCTGCTCCTCTTCTCCCCCACTCCAGTCCGGATCATCCTTCTTGCTGTCTTTGCTGCTGCCAGAATCGCTGCTGCTTTCGCTAAAGCCAGAATCGCTATTGCTTTTGCTACAACCATAATCGCTGCTGCTTTGGCTGTAGCCAGTGTCGCTGCTGCTGCTCCCATTGCCTGTCCAAATGCAACAATGGCCGTTAACAATCGATGTGAGACAAAGCCAAATGTAGAGGAATAAGAAGAGGCAGAACGCACTGGCATCTTCGTCGTTAGTGTAGCGCATGCGACACATAGTCGTGTTGAAAACCTTCACGATGAGCATTGTGGCGTCATCGTCGTACCTGAAGAGAAGAAAGTACCCGGTCCGTAGGTCGTAGGCACTGTAGAACTTCTCCCAGCCACGGCACAGGTACATGTGGCCCTCCTCGATCACCAACTCCACGTCCCATAGCCTGCGAACCCCGCTGCCGGCCTGTCGGAGCTTCACATTATGTGGCGGATCTTCACCCAGCATGTTCATAAAAGTGTCAGGCAGCCTCTGCAATTTGGGACAAGGAGTGATGTAGCAAACAACAGAGTTATCATAATGAGATGGGTGAAGGGGAGATCTCTCGTTTTATATACCTGCCTCGTGGCTGATACTGAAGTCCCAAGTATGATACTGAAGAACTCGAAAGCATCCAACTCGTACTCCGGTGAGGCAGAGCGGCGGTGGCTGCTTCCCCCCATCTCTGATAAGCAGCAGAAGAGACCAATTAGTACCAGGATTATACATCGACTAATTATACATCTGACCCAATTTATAAAACATGCGATGTATTCCACAATACAAAGAACAACTACCATTAATAGGTTGTTGTTTAGAAGGTTTCTCACATGTGTATCAGAGAACAAACATATGATCTAAGGTGAAACATTAGTGCCATGGTTAGTGGTAATTGGTAAATGCTATTTCTTTCTTTAGTCGATTTCATTTGCCTTGGTCTGAGAAAAAAATGCTACAGTTAGGAAATGCAAACATCAGATTAGAAATTATGTAGAATAGATAATCAACTTTGCTGATTCCTAATAATAGACTTATTGATTGACATTTAGGATCAAAATGCAACCAATGAAAAAAGAAAACAGAGGATCAGAGACAAGCCATGTCTTGCATTGTTTCTATTTTTGTGTTTACGGAAGTACCTAATGGTATTTTTATGATGTTTTGCAGCTGGTGGAAACGTATGAAATTGCATTGTTTTGCAGCTGGTGAAAGAAGCACCTAATTGCATTAACACATGTTCAGTTCCAATAGAAATCTTGGGGTACATTCATGCTTGAGACCCATAACAGGAGCTTACTAGCATTAACACATGCATTAACACATGCATCAAGCACCAGCTGCATTGTTTTGCAGCTGGTGAAAGAAGCACCTAAACTATAATACCTTACATGTAAGCAGTGCAAAAGGAGATGAAGAAGATATCAGTTGCTAAACCTGACAGCAATTGTTACACCGCTTTAATATCTCTCAACACTTTCTAGTAGCAACTAACAACCTGTATCATCACATAAGGTTTGCCCTATTGAAGTCTTGCACGATTTGGAATATATAACAGTTAATGATGTAATATGGCAATGAAGCAATTGCATTAAAAAAACTAAGACATGTGGAAGAGTGGACATTGTACCTGTCAAGGGAGAGGATTGCTCTGCGACACCACCACTTCTCAAACTTGGCCTTCACAACACACTACATAGACAGATGTAAACTAAAATATGAATTCCTTTGCACTGGGATCATAAAACAAAATATTTAGAACTGAATCATATAGTAATTAATCACAATCTAAAGGGCTGCTGCACTCTAATCTTTGCAAAAGAAAAAAAACATTGTTTTAACCTAAACAGAAGTGCCAAATACTAAACAATGACCATTGTTGTTATACTAGTGAACTATCTGCTAGAGATTCTACACCCATACTGAAAGCAATGTACGAGGCTACGAGCTGCCACCTTTTTGGCGCACCAGGGAGCTGGAGTGGCTGGAGGTCGAGCTGGGCTGGTAGACGTCGACGGGGCGGATCTCGACTGCGAGGGAGTCAGTCCATGGTGATGGAGTCCGCGCTGGACAGGTAGGAGGGAATGGGGAATGGTGGAGAGAGGGAGGAAGGAGGAAGGAGGAGAGGTACCTGGTCGCCGGAGGGGTCAGGGTCGGGGTCGGCGAAGGGGTCGCGGTCGGGATCCGAGCTCTTTCGGGTCCTCGCTCGCCGCGGTCGAAGGAGAGCAGGGGCCGGTGGCGGAGCACGGCAGGGGCAGGCGGGATGGGCGCGTCGGGGCCGCGCTCGCCGGCGTGCAGGCGCGGCGGACGGAGGGGGCGGAGCAAGGGGGCGGCGACGTACGGTTGGGGTCGAGGAGTGGGGGATCTGGCGAGCGAGGGAGGGAGGGAGGCGACAGTGCGAGGGGAACAAGTATAAAAATTCTAATGGCGCACCTCCCCCTGTTGCGCCATAAGTACGTCGATTCTAATGGCGCACCTCCCCCTGGTGCGCCATTAGAATTTTGTTTTACTTACTAGCCCGACTGGTCAGGTTATATCCCACCTAACCCTATCTCCATCAGAACACGCCCACTAGCCCGACTGGTCAGCACGCGGCACACACACTAGGAGGTCCTGGGTTCGATTCCCAGGCTCCCCAATTTTTTTATGCATTTAAAATGCTGTTTGATATTTATTTGTGTTTAAATATGTTCAAACTTGTTTAAATCATAACAGTAATATTTTTTTTATAAAAACAGTAATAATTTTTATAAAAAAATGCATTTAAAATGCTGTTTGATATTTATTTGTGTTTAAATATGTTGAAACTTGTTTAAATCATAACAGTAATATTTTTTATAAAAACAGTAATAATTTTTATAAAAACAGGGTGCGGGGGGTGCTCGGCGGCGGTGGAGCGGGGGAGGGTGCGGTGGGTCGTCGGGGGTTGCGGGGGGTGCTCTGTCCTTGTCGTTACCGGTGTAGGATTCCATCGTTACCCCGGAGTTCTGATAACCATCGCTCTTCATGTCCTTGTCCTCGGTGTAGAATGTGTAGCTGTTGAATGCGAGGCGGAGGTTGCGGCGCGCGCGGGCGAGGGCGAGGTTGGTGTCGGCCCTGCGGCGCTGCTCCGGCGAGAGTGGGGTGGGTCGGAGGGGAGGATGGGGAGAGGGAGGCGGCGGGGGCGCGGATTGGGAGCAGACGGAGAGGAACTGGCGCGGGGGAGAGGGACGAAGGGGAACTGGCGAGGGAGAGGGAGGAATTAGCTATAGCATTCATTTGTGACGGTGGAGCAGGCCGGAGAGGGTGCAGGGGGTCGTCGGCGGCGGTGGAGCGGGCCGGGGAGGGTGCGGTGGGTCATCGGCGGCGGTGGAGCAGGGGAGCTAGGGTGCGGTGGGTCGTCGGCGGCGGTGGAGCGGGGGAGGGTGCGGTGGGTCGTCGGCGGCGGCGGTGGAGCAGGGAAGGGTGCGGTGGGTCGTCGGCGGCGGTGGAGCGGGGAAGGGTGCGGGGGGTCGACGGCGGCGCCCGGTGGAGCGGGGTAGAGGGTGCGGGGGGTGCTCGGCGGCGAGGGGGGCCGGATCTGGCGAGGTGGGATAGCGATCGAGATGGAGGGGGATCGCTAGTAATGGTGCACTGTTCCTGGTGTGCCATTAGTAGTTTTGCAAAAAAATAAAAAAAAATAAAAATATAGTAGTGGCGCACTATGTGGCTAGTGCGCCATTACTAGTTAGAACTAGTAATGGCGCACTGTGTCCTGGTGCGCCATTAGTATGTTTGAAAAATAAAATAAAAAAAATTTGTTACTAATGGCGCACCGTTTGTCTGGTGCGTCATTAGTGTTTTTCACACTAATGGCGCACCAGCACATGGTGCGCCATTGCTATATAGCAATGGCGCACCACATGTCTGGTGCGCCATTAGTGGTCATTTCATCTATAGCCCTTTTTCTAGTAGTGAGTTAACAATGTTGCTTTTGTGATCAAAAGGAAAAAAACATTGTTTTCTTATTGCATTCCCGTTTGCCACTCTCATATGGCATACGATTCATATGACTTTAATCTGCCTCCGCCTACCAGTACAACAAACATACTTGGTAACTAATTGGGAACCCAATCACATATCATGCGTGGAAGTTTTCCTTTGTTTTAGGCTCTTTGGAATTGTCGAAGCAATTGTATCTTTAACATAATAAAAGTTGACATTTTTTGCAGGTTATTTTCCATGCTACTTGATGGATCCATATGTGCTCAATACTGCATCATGCGGAAGCACGGGAGCTTATGGTATCTGGTGCAATCGGTGGAAGACGGTAGCACGGGATACATACAACTTGTTTGGATGATGGTTTAATAGTAACCTGTTTGTGTGGACATACATATCTCTATTTTCATCGACCATGGTTTTTTTCTTTCTAAAATTTGATGTGGGAGTTTGATACTTAAACTTCAGCTTTAGTAAATATAGAGATCCGTGCATTGTAAGGATGTAGCCGATGATGATCTTCCTTTTACAAAAAAAAAGCCTTAAAGACAAATCTAAGGGCTACATGTGTCTGTGCTGCTTACTTGTATATCTCTCCATTCCAATGAATAAAGCGTGCACGCTTCTTAAAATTCAACTTTCATCATAATTTAAAGATTATACCACCAAAAAACTTCTTTTCAATGCGAATTAGATGGTACAATTTTATCATGAATATTTCACATTTGATTTGTCTGATTTATGGGTAAAGTTAAATTTTAGGATACGTGCCCGCCTTATTTACGAAAATGGAGGGAGTACGAGCAAAATTCACATGCATGGATATCGCTAATCGATTCTAACGGTCACACCATTGAGCTTGCCCTCGATATAAAAAATTGACGACGTACGATTATTACCAAACCCGGGGAGGTGCAATTGGCTGGTTGTAACTAAGGTAGACCGGTGCATGTCAGCATCTTGACCATGTTAGTATTTCGAGCAGCAGCAATATTCTTGTGCAGGGAGATTCTTGTGGTCGCCACACATGGATGTGACGCTTGACCTATCTATCTATCATGCATGCCATTTGATACATTATTTTTTCGAGAGGTAATAGCACTGCAGGTCCCTAAACTTGCATGTCAGGTGATGGTTTGGTCCTTGAACTTGAAAAAGTGGATTATTTCATCCCTCAACTTGTCATGGATGTGCAAGTTTAGTCCACAGCCAATCAGAACTCGCCAAGTGGATCCAGCTGGCATGGGCCGGTCAGCGCCGTGAGTTTTTCAGTTAGCCCCCTGCCTTTATCATGAATCAACCCGCAGTACTCCTCGTCCCCCTCGAAGCAAAAAACACCTGACTTTAACTTGTGGGTATATTCCTTTGGAATATCCTATCCTGTCGGCTCTCTCCCCTCTCCACTCTCCTATCTGCTTCTTCTTCTTCAGCTCGTCTGCTCCACATCACCGCCGCCGTCCATCTCGACGCCGCCTTCCAGCTCGCGGCCATGGTTTCTTGGAGTGAAGGATCCAGCTCATCGTCGGACGGCTTCTCTGTGACAAGTGAGGTTAGTTCGTCCACCTCCAGTACATACATACTCACTGGTAGTTAGGGTTAGGGCTCCTGATCCTAAGAAATGGGCAATTTTGTGCTAACAATAATTTGTTCTAGGCTCCTGCTGCTGCCACTATTTTCTGCTCAGAGTGGAGTGGCCTTCCTCCAGATCTTTCAGCTAGATGCGAACACCAATGCGTCTGTGAGAAGTTTGTGTCCTTTGAATCTGTTGACAGTGGTAGGAGGTATCTTGGTTGTGCACAAAAGGTTAGTAGATTTACAGTTATTGGAATGTGTCATGTCACTGTGATCTGTCTAACAGTGCAGCAATATAGTTAACTAAAGAAAACTGCAGTTAGTTAACTGAATTTTTCATTTGACTGAAGATAACTGCAGCTATATCCAAATTCAGTTGACTGAAGAAAACTGCAGTCTGTTAACTGAACTTTTCAGTTAACAACATCTTTTTTTCATTTAACAGTATTTAAATTAACTGAATTTCTCAGTTAACACCATGTTGTTTGTGAACTTAACTGAATGTAAATCAACAAACTGAACTTATCTGAATTTAAATGAAGTTCAATGAACTTAACTGAATTTAAATAAATATAAATGAATCAATAGTGCTCTAAGCATTTTCATTTATCTAAAGTTGTATTCTTTTCTTATTTGGTAGGAAATACCTAAATGCAACTTTGTGGAGTGGATTGACCCTGAATGGCCTGCCACTGTGAAGATGAGTTTAGCTAGGGTTTGGGGCATGTATGATGATGAGAAGAAGCTAAGGCTCAGGGAAAGTGTAGTTCTTGCTGAAGAAAATTTTAGGGTTGTGAAAGAGAAGAAAAAGATGGAAAATGATCTGAGATTTTTTAAACTAGATTTTGCTAAGATGGTGGCTGACAAGGTGCAGGCAATTACTGAATTGGGCAATGCAAGACTTGCTCTTTCTGACCTAAAGGAAGAGCTTGAGAAGAAGAAGATGCCTGATAAATCTACCAGCAGCATTCATCAGGTTCTGAGGGCTAAGGCAGAGAAAGAGAGGGATGAGATGAAGCAACAGATGGACAACATGAAGAAAGATTTGGATAAAGTGGTGTCACACAGGGATGAGCTGAAGAAGGAGAAGAAGAAACTAGAGTACATGATTGGTGATTTGTTCAGGCACAAGGAGGAGACCAAGAGCAAGATAAGGAGGTTGAAGGAGATCTTAGATGAATTTGAGTAATTCATTCAAGAAGATCTATTAATTAGTTGTATTAAATTTGTTGGTTTAATGCCAGTATTACGTAATGCACTGAATTTGTATGAATGCTTTTAGTTAACTAAATCTGTATGACTGCTTTTATTGTTACTAGTTATCTGAATGTCTCCAGATAAGTGCAATTTTTACAGTGTCAATTAACTTAGTTTGTAGTTAACTGAAGTTCAGTTATCTGAAGATTCAATTAACTGAATTTAAATGAGATATCTTCAGTTCAACACAAATGGAGTTATCTGAAGATTCAGTTAAGTGGATTTAAATGAGAAATCTTCAGTTAACTACAAATTGAGTTATCTGAAGAATTCAGTTAGCTAAATTTTAATGAGAAATATCCAGTTAAGTGAATTTCAGTTAACTACAATTTCAGTTAACTGAATCTTCAGTTAAGTGAATTTAAATGAGTTATATTCAGTTAACAAAGATATGTATTTAGCAAAAATTCAGTTATGTATTTAGCAAAAATTAAGTGCACAGCAACAGCTGCATGGCAAAGCAGCAGCAGCAGAAGCATGGCAAAGTAGCACCAACAGCAGATTGGCAAAGCAGCAGCAGCAGTAGCATTGCAAAGCAGCAGCAGCATGCCACATCATAATTGGCACTCTATGGAAACATGGTACTAGATTATAGCAACACAACTGCATTGTAATGAAGGAAATAAAACAATGACATTGTAACAGATGATTTGTAACAGCAGCAGCACCAGCAAATCAAAGCATGATAACAAGATAGGCATTGCAAAGCAGAATAACTATATAGATAGCATCCAGATGTCCTAAACATTGCAGGGAAGTTCAGACAATATAGCAGAAGTGCAACATTACAATTAACTTATGTGCTCTGCATATATAGAGCACACCTAACATAAACTAACCAAAATATCACTAACTTATATGCTGAATTTTCTTGCTAGTCAGCATACCTAACTATTGTATCCTCTTCTTGTCCATCATCTTCAGTTCTTCAGGTGCTTGAGGCGCTCCGAGCGGCGCACCTCCCCTGCAAATGGCCTTTTGTTCGTCTTCTCCGGCTTCTGGGGTGCCGCTGCCACCTTCTCCTCTTCTGCATCATCCATCACCTCCTGCTTGACGATGTCAGGCACATCTGGGAGCACCTCCACGTCAATTGGGAGGTCTCTGTCGCCCTCATTGGCGTTGTGGACTGGCACCATCATCTGGATCTCGTCCTCTTCCTCCTCTTCCTCATCGTCCGACAGGACAACGACGGACACCTCCTCATCACCAGACGAGGCATACGACGCAGAGGAGTCAGAATCCCCTCTGTAGCCCGAGTCGTTGTCGGAGTCCACCTTGCAGTACTCCGAGTCGGACGACAGAGAGACGTCGTCGTCGTCGACGTGCACGAGGGGCACCGGCGCAGGCAGGGCCAGAACCACGTCGTGGACGCGCTGCATCCTCGACCACACGCGCGTCGGATACGGCTGCGGCTGCGGCGTGGTGGCGGACCTGTACATCCACCAACGCACGCGCTGGCTCAGATCATCGGAGCACGTCTCCGCCATTGCGAAGCAGAGGATGTTGGCCGGAGGCGTACCTGGGCCGTCCACGAGCGCGCGCCTCTTCTCGTCGTCGGTCATCTGGTCGATGAGGCCCCGCGCGTGGTTCCTAAGCATGTCGACGCTGGGGAACCACCGCCCTATCTCCTGGAGCTCCGTGCGCGCGACCTGGTCGTCTCCGGCCAGCTCGTCGACCATCCTCTGCCATGCAGGGTGGCTGTCCATGGCGTCAGCGGCGGCGTCGAGATGGCCGGCGAGGGTTTTCTTCTCAGGTGGAGTGGGAGGTGGGGAGCGTAGAGCCCGAGGCGTCGTGAAACGGTAGTGGTGAGTGGGGGCGGTGGGTGGTGGGTGGAGGATGTCTTAATAGGAATGGAAGAGCGAACGGCACCGCTCTGACCAGCATGTACAGTTTATATCACTATAATAAACGTGGCGATTATCATCTAGCAGATCACTAGTACTAGTGCACTGGCATGGAGCTCAGCCTATCACACAAAGGGTCCTGAGCTCGATCCCCAGGACAACCAATTTTTGGGAAAAAATATTTTTAGTGAACAACTGCAGTATTCACTCCAAAACATATCATGATTTTGTTAACCCAGCACCTCTTTTTGAAGATATTATTTTAAACCTTTTTTCAGTTAAAAGCAGCAATGTTCATTTCAGTTAAAAGCAACAATGTTCATTTCAGTTAACACAACAAAAGTCAGAAAAATCCAGTTCACTAAGTTAACAAAGTTAACTGCATCTTCAGTTCACTAACTTAAGTGAATCACTAACACTGCATCCATGTAAATTCCAACTTAAACTACATCACTGAAATGCATCATCAAATTTAGTTACAAAAAGGGCAATGAATGCCATTGTGAGCCACTTTTTGCCATCAAAAAGGGCAATGAATGCCATTGTAGGCAATATAAGCCACCGTTTGCCTATCAAAAATGGCCTGTCCATAATTTACAATTACTGTAGGCCTTAACAAAAAAGAATGGCAGACAATAACTGTCACCAAATCACTAATGTGGTGCCATGAAATCATCATCATGAGCATTGAGATCAGGAATTGTCCTCTGATCTCCAAACAGAAGCCATCTCCATCCTGCATATGGAACTGTTGCTGCTCCTCCTCTCCCTGCAGATGGCATTGATCCTCCTGTCCAAGCATGTGTATTTGCTGTTGCTGCTCCTCCTCTCCCTGCAAATGGCATTGATCCTCCTGTCCATGCAAATGGCATTGATCCTCCTCTCCCTGCAAATGGCATTGATCCTCCTCTCCCTGCAAATGGCATTGCTCCTCCTCTCCCTGCAAATGACATTGATCCTCCTCTCCAAGCATATGCATTTGCTGTTGCTGCTGCTCCTAACCCTGCAGATGGAACTTCTCCTCTCCCTGCAACTGAATTTGCTGCTCTTCCTCTACCTGCATTTGCATTTGCTCCTCTTCCTCTGCATGCAACTGAATTTGACCCTCTTCCTCTGCCTGCAACTGAATTTGACCCTCTTCCTCTCTCTGTAGTAGCTCCTCTGCCTGCATCTGGATTTCTTTGTCTTTTTCTTCCTCTTCCCCTACCAGAACCTTCTCCTCTGTCAGCTACTGTGGTTGCCCTTGTCTGTCTACCTATGTTCATTTCTGTAGTAACCCTTGGCTGGGGTATTGCAGCACCACCAGCAGCAACAAATGCAGATTGCTCAAGCAGTGGCCCATGAACCCTCTGAGGAGCTCTTCTTGCAAGCTCTCTCTGAGTCATGTTGTAGACCATACTGAATGGTGTGTCAATTGGATCCAGTAAAGGATCTGGCTGGTTAGGGAAGATGTTCTGCACAAATTCAAATAAGTACAACAAATTCAGTAAAATTCAATAATTGTAAAATGTAGTGCAATTCAGATAAGTACAACAAATGCATTAAAATTCAGTGAAATGAATTGAACTGAATTCAAGTATTGTAAAATGCATGCACCTGAAGAAATGTTGGGTCATCATAGTTCTCATCAACAACCTCTACCCCTTCTTTAATAAGATCCTCCTGCCATCTGTAATGCCCCTTTCTGTTGTGATCAGCTCTCCTACAAATAGAGCAGTGCATTGTAACACCTTTTTTGTTCAAAACCCTAACACTTGATCTTCTCCTCTGGTGTCTTCTTCCTGTTTTTCTTGGGTCTACCCAGCTGTTTGGTGAACACTGGTGGATACACCTTATAGCCATTCTGTTTCTCCCACTCCTTAGGGTCTGCAAGAGGGACAAGAGTGTATCCATAAGCTTTGAGATAGGTCTGAACAGTATAGCAGTCATGAACCAGTGTCTCTGGGTCAATTCTCTCCTCCCTGCAACATGCTATGCAATGGCCACATGGTACTCCTGATAACTGCCATCTCCTGCAATCACAAGTGTGCAAGCAGAGGTCCACAGTGTAGCTATTGTTAGCAGACTGAACTTTGAAGATTTGCTGGCCAGCTTCTGTTACATGGCAGTTAGCAGCAAACTCTGTGTTCTTATCTAACTTCTTCTTGATCTTGGGACATATTCTCTAGCATGTCCACTTTTCAATAGCTTCTCTTTGTTTGCTAACAATCATGTTCATCATCTTATAGAAAATGTACTCAAGCATGCTGAGCACTGGCATCTCTCTCCCTTCAAGGATGTAGCTGCATACAGATAGGAAGAAAACATGTTAGTATGATATGATAATTAGCAGTACAGATGGGATATAATTTGAAATCAAAACAACTTAGCAAACTGACCACCAAACTACCTATTAAAAACCTCAGAGTTATTGTTGAGAAGGATGTCACATTTGGGGAATTCACTGAAGAATGCTTTGCACCAAGTTTTCCACTCTAGTCTTTCAGTCCAGTGGAAAGCAGCTGAACTGTGGTCATCCATTTTCTGACAGTTTTCTCTCCACTTCACTTTGTTTGGAGATCTTGCAATTGCCCACCAGTCTTGCTTCAGTACCTCTCCTTTGTGCTTCTCATTGAAATTCTGGTAAATATGTCTGACACAAAACCTGTGTTCTGAATCTGGCCAAACTTTGTGCACTGCATTTATTAAACCTTTCTGTTTGTCACTCATGATTGTGAAAGGAGCAGTGTTAGTGATGTTGAGATCATCTCTGAGAGTGGTGAGAAACCACTCCCATGAACCTGTGCATTCAACTTCCACCCATCCCATTGCTATTGGGAATATGCAGTCATTGGGATCAATACCAACATCACTGAGTAGCACTCCTTTGAACCTTGTTTTCATGTGACAACCATCAATGAAGATGATTGGCCTGCAGCCCTTTAGCCACCCTCTCTTACATGCATCATATGACCAGTACAATGTTTTCAAACATTTCCTGCCCAATGGATATTTTGTATCTTTCACCAGTGAGGTTGTGACCAGAAATGTAGACCCAGGGTTTTTGGTCCTTAATTCTTGACCATAGTCCCAAAGCCTACTGAATTGCTCTTCCTCATCACCATGAATCTCATTAAGTGCTTGCTTTCTAGCCCTAGCAAGCTTCCATCTGTTAGGAGTAACATTGAATTCCTTAGTAAATTTCCTTGAAAAGGTTGCAAGTGACATCTTCTGGTCATCTCTGAACTCATCCAAGAAAAACTGGCAAAGAAACTTAGCTGTCCAATCCTTCAACTTCCACTTTTTCTGACAGAGATGCTCTCCAAAGTAGGACTTGATGACAAATCCTCCAGTCCTGTTGTCCTTGCTAGCTTTAAGCACCCATGGGCAACCTCTCTCACAAACAGCCTCTAATCTCATCTTATCATTCTTCACCTTCTTGATTTGCACTCTGTTCCTTATAGAATAAGCAGTAAGAGCTTTCCTGAGCTCAACCACATCAGAAAATACCATCCCTAATTTAAATATAGGGGATTTCATGTCCACCTTGGAATTGAAAGCTTTGAACTTGTATTTCAGTTGCTCTTGCTCTTCAACAGAGAGGTTTAGATCTTCATCCTCAAGTAAATAGTCTGGCTCCACCTCTTCCTCAACTTGCTCAGCTTCTTCATCAACATCAAAATCAATGTTGTCTTCATATAAATCATCATCTCCATCATCTATGTCATAATCACTATCACTGAACTCTGAATCTGAGAGCACTGCATCCTCTGCACCATCATACAGCACATTCTCTACTGCTCCACCATCTGTCAGCAAGTTATCAGCTGCTGCACCATCAGTTAGCAAAGTCTTTGTTTCTGTTCCATTAGCAACCAAGTTGTCTGCTTCTATGTTATCCGCTGCCACCTCTGAAATGGGCTCTTCAACATTTACTGAAATGAGGCTGTGAGAAGATGCTGCACTGGCTGCAACAACATTTGACCTGGCCATCGTGACAGAACTGTGAACTGTTGGCACTGTCAATACCAAATCTTCCCTCCAATTACTGATGAAATCTGCATGGTCAACCATTAGTGCAAGCACCTTATGCTGACTACTAGCTCTGATCATGTGTTGCACATCCTCATCACCTCTAATTCTCAACATACCATCTGAAATCATTTTGTCAGGCATGCACCAATAAATTATGTGCTCAGCCACAGGATATCCCAACCATAGCAAGTGCTCTTCAATAGTTGAATATGAGAATGTGCCAGCATCAACATAGTCAATCACCTCCACAGAAGGATTATAGTACTCCATGTTATTTCTTGGTCCACAGAAAAGCCCACCATGCTCAAGTTCCAGTGTAAAGAAAGGGGTGTCCACAATCTGTCCCATTGCTGAATCACAAACTGCAGCAAGAAAGTGCATTATGTAAGCCAAAGCATATCACATCTCAAACAACCTCTAAGTAGATAACTGAACAGTAAAATAACTGCAGCTCTTATCTGTGTAACCTACAAGTTAACTCCAAGCAGCAAGTTCACTGAATTTATTCAGTTAACTGCATGCTGCAAGTTCACTCAGGAAATTCAGGTATGCATTCTTTTTGCAAGAAACAGGGTAAGCACAATCTTCAACCAAACTCAACCAACCACAGTCAACAATAGTATCTTCAAGACAAAATTAAGTTAACTGACTAAATTCAGTTATCTGAAAATTCAGTTAACTGACTAATTCAGTTAACTGACTAAATTCAGTTAGCTGACTACATTCAGATAACTGATCTAGCAAGATAAAACAACAAAAGGCATTCTAATGATGTAGTGCCACTACTAAACTGCTGAGCAACTACTAAACAGCAGCACTACAACTACAAATTTCATGTTTTTAAAAGTACAAACACGCGCCCTGCTGTTCAATGTCAACCCTACAACCAAAACAAATTTCGCACCAATGTGCTCTGCTGGTCAATGTTAACTGCTCAAAATAATACATTGTGCACGAAACAACATGAAACACAAGAACCCTAGCTTCTTGGCGAAATCCTAAATTTCACAGCCTAAACCCTAGCCTGAAATCAACGACCACCTCAATAACCAGCTTCGCAGCGACGGAAGCTGTATAGACACAGAAATCCACCGTAAATACCCGCAACGCTATCCAAAGGGGGTGATCCGCCGGTGCTGCGGACGACACGGCAGGACGAACAAACCAGAGGAGGAGGGAGGAACAGAGCAGAGAGGGGAGAAGGACGCACCATAGTCGGGAGGAAAGACGCCGTCCGGGCGAACTTGATGCGCGGTCGTAGGAGGGACAACACCGCCGGTGTACTCCGGCGACGACGCCACCATGGTTGCTGACGTCAGCCAGCACCCGGCGCACGCGGTCGGCGCGAGCAAGGCAGCAACCAAGCCAAGTGGATGAATGATTGGGGTGGGGAAGGGGACAAGTTAAAGTCAGGTGTTTTTTGCTTCGAGGGGGACGAGGAGTACTGCGGTTTGATTCATGATAAAGGCAGGGGCTAACTGAAAAACTCGCGGCGCTGACCGACCCATGCCAGCTGGATCCACTTGGCGAGTTCTGATTGGCTGTGGACTAAACTTGCACATCCATGACAAGTTGTGGGATGAAATAATCCACTTTTTCAAGTTCAGGGACCAAACCATCACCTGACATGCAAGTTCAGGGACCTGCAGTGCTATTACCTCTTTTTTCGACCATGCAACCACACATGCGGTGTCAGGGATTGACCGGATGAAATAAACGTAGGCCATCTGTAGACGGGGGACTGGATCGTGCAGTTGAAGACGTAAGCTAAGGGCATCTCCAATGGGAGATGCTAGAAGAGGGCGCTAGGAATTTAATCCCGATAGATCGGCAGTTATCACGTTAATTCCCGGCATCGGGTCCAGCATCGATGCCAACCTGGGCACCGAGCGCTCCGCTCTTTTCTCCCTGTACGAGATGACCGGGCCTTTGTTTCTAATATGTGAAAAGCCCGTTATTAGCGCTCGTTATTAGCGCCTGCCATTGAAAGGGTTAGCGCTAAAGCCTTTTTAACTTTTTTTATATTTATTTTTTTCATTGTAAGTGCCTGTGTAGGCGTCTAGCATTGAACATGCCCTAATCGGAAAAGATTCAAGGCAAACTTGCTGCTTGTGGCGAGGCAGCAGGCATCGTCGTTTCTAAATAGCATTTCCACTTGCCACTTCGATGTTTGTCAGTGGAGTGTCAATTCCCCAACAACCAAGCTGCTCACTGTCTATGGCTACGTGATGAGCTCTAGGAGGCCAGGGCAGCCACCCTTATACAATGTCGCAGGGGCTATAGACAAAGAGAGAGGACAAGGATAAACACAATGTTTTTCTTTGCTTCCCTATCTCATGAGCAGAGCCTTTTTAGCCTCAGAAAATAAAAACAGTTTTGTTTGCATTGTGTATTATACTAGTACTTGCAAGCGAACGAGAAAAAAAAAGTTACAACTAGGTAAAAAGGGAAAAACAATTGTGAGGAGGAGACTGACATGCACGATGACGGGGGCATGTTAAGATTTTTTGTGTGAGTATTAAGTAAGTTATTAATCAGTAGCCTACTTCCTTCTCTCCTTCAACTTATTCAAAAAAAAACTTAGAGCATGGTTGATAATATAGCCAAGAGCCGGCTATATGAAGTTGCCATGTCACTTATAACCAACCTAATAGCCCATTCATATAATGTTAGTCATACTAGTATGTCATACAATTAATATATGGTTCATCTTTTTCTCTCACAAAACTTGTTGGGTCTCGTGTTATGTTTAGCTGTTAGCTTGTAGCCCGTTTCTCTTTTTTTTCTCTAACTAGGCACAAATCTGATATGACATTCGTTATAGCCCGGCTACGTCACTCTCTTGTATTTACTTTTAGTGTACTTGTTCTTAGGCGCAGGGTTGAAGCAGCACGCCCCGCCGAGAAGAGTCACGCCATTTGTGATGTGAGCATGAGCACACACTTTTACAGCGCTTGTTTGACGGGTATAGGTATAGGTATGCCCAGCCGGCACTTGTGGATGCATGGGATGAGAGATGCGCCTCGGGGCCAACCGCACGGGAACCGACGAGCACCCGGAGGTGCGTGAAGAAAAGGGTCAAACGGGCGGGGCGGGGCCGGGCCGGCCACCGCAATCCCACCAAAGGTACCGAACCATGTTGCACATTCTTCGGCCTCTGCCCCGTTTTTGTCTCCTGCCCTGCTACCGTGTAGCTTTTCCCATTTTTTAAGGCCTGGAGACTGTTGGGAGTTGGAAGAACATGCCGCATATACTAGCACCCCATCCGTATGCGCGCGCTTGCGTGCGGCAGAGGCAAAATTGACAAATTTAATCTATGGACTAAATCAAATCACAGAATGAACTATCCGTGAAACTATTTCACGCGGCTGACCTTTTTGTGTGACGCCCAACACGAAGGCGCCACACTACACTATGCAACGTCTCACAGATAGACGCTATATGCCTGGCCAGTGTCGCACCCGTGTGATCCGAAAATTACTAAGTCAGTGTGCAGCGCCTGAGAGCTAGGCGCCACACTATACAGTGTAGCGCCTAGCTTTTAGGCGTTGCACTAGTGGTTGCTTCATTTTGTAGTGCAACCACTAGTGCAGCGCCTGAGAGCTAGGCGCCACATTATACAGTGCAACGCCTAGTTCTTAGACTCTGCCCAATGACTTAGCAATTTTTAGGCAGTCTGGATGCAACGCTGGCCAGGCGTGTAGCGCCTATCTGTGAGGCGTTGCACAATATAGTGTGGCGCCTTCGTGTCGGGCATCACAAAAAAAATTAGCCACGTGAAATAGTTTCTTTCACGTGTCAAATTTGTCAAATTTGCCCGGCTGCACAACGCAGAGAGCCGCCGCGCGGAGGGATGGACAGTCGCAGCTATAGTTGAGATGCCTTTGCCGAGTACGAGCGCACATGTCTTGCTTTCACGTGATTGATGGCCCTGTGGTCAAACCGTCCGTCAAAAGGCGTGGAGAGAATCTACGCCTTCTGTTCGTCAAATTTACAACTGCCCGCGTCAGACCAGGCCATGAAGAAAGATATACGTACACTGTTGTTTACTACTACCGCTGTGACTTGTTTTCTTTCTGCGGGAATGCTACTGCGACTTTTGGAAGAACTATGGTACATTGGACAAATGAGATGAAACAATTGTTTTTTCTGGCATTTCTTCTGCAACAATCGAGTAAAAAGTTAGGACAAACCTAGAATTAGAACCTTAGACCAACTGCATTGCACGACCCCATCCTGTCCGCGCGCATCCGTTTGAGGTAAAACGGACGAATCAGGCGGCCAGCGCGCGGGCGCAAACAGACTTTTGTTCGTTTTCTGTCCGTTTTCGACCCATCCCCGGCCCAAGTTTGCGTCGCTTTTGGGGTGAAACGGACAGCACGCGGACGCGCGGGCCGTCTGCGCGTGTCCTCCCCTGGCCCGCCCGTCAGTGGCACAGGGGCGCCTTTTTCTATCCGCCCCCTCCCTCCCTCCGGCCGGACACCCTCCACTCTTCTCCACTCTTCCCCACTCTTCCCTCGCCGCCGCCGCCGCTGCCATTGCAGCTGTGCAGCTCGGTCGCACGCTCGCCCAGCCCCTTCCCCTCGGCGCCCCCGAGCTACGCAACCACGGCCACCTGATTTGCGCACCCACCGGCCGGGTTTGGGTCGTATCCGGTCGGTCTTGAGCTCGCCCGACTGTGGGAGGCCGCGCCGCGCCATGGACTGGCCGGGCACCGGGCCGGAAGGCCCTGGCAGGGCCGCAAGGCCACATGCAGGCAGTGGCTCCTCCTCAAGCCGCTCAGATTTACACCGTCGGTGGTCCGCCGGCAGATACACGAATGTCGGTCGGCCGGGCTCAGTGCTAGCCCAAAAGCTCATCGGCGCACTGTTGCCACTCATTAAGTGCGACCACTGCCCAAAGAAGGTCGTGCGCCGCGTGTCTACAATGCCGGAACATCCCGGATGGGTGTTCATCAAGTGCTTAAACGATGGGGTATGTGCTCGTGTCTACAACGCCGGAACATCCCGGATGGGTGTTCATCAAGTGCTTAAACGATGGGGTATGTGCTCTTTTTAGCTTCGGTTTGTGCTCTAGATTTGACTAGTTGTGCTAACTTCAAATTTTATTGTGTAGAATGGATGCGAGTTTTGGTATTGAGAAGAAGAGTACATCGATATATTGATAGAGCGTAATTTAGTACATGTCCGTGCACTTTTAGCTATCATAGAGGTTGTAGATGAGACAAGTGCACTTGTTGCTAGATTAGAGGCTAGACACGAGACTAGATGCGAGAAAGCAACCTCTACTTCTTTAGACTCGAACAAGAAAGAAGCACACAAGATTGAGGCTCCTTCGCAGATCAACAATGAATGCATCAAGAAGACACTAATCCAACTTACAGGAGCAGTTATAGAAGTTGGATATCTTCTAAAATGTATTCTTGTGGTTCTTGTTTTCTTTGGTCTTGCTTTTCTGGTCAAAATTTGGTGATGTATTCCCATGTACCAAAAATGAATGATGAAAAAAAAATTGAAGGGCTTGCAAAGAAAAATGTACGCGGACAGGATGCGGTCGGGATGCGTCCGCGCGTTGGGCCCACGGTGTAAAACGTAGGTTTTGGGGGAACTGGCTCAACCCTCAAAGGGGTGGCCTATCACATATATATAATGATGACATACAAGTCCAATACCAATAAGGTATGGTTTACACAGTAGGGCTACAATACGAAGTCTAACACCCTCCCTCAATCTCAACTCACTCCTGAAGTATCTAGGAGGTTGAGATTGCGCCTACAGACCTCAAACATGGGAGAAGGTAGAGGCTTGGTGAAGATGTCCGCAAGTTGATATTTTGAAGAGATAAACCTGACTTGTAGTAGCTTCTGTGCAACACGTTCCCTCACAAAATGATAGTCAATCTCAATGTGTTTAGTCCGTGCATGGAACACCGGGTTTGACGACAGAAACGTAGCACCGATGTTGTCACACCAAAGGACCGAAGGATGTGGCTGAGCAACTCCTAGCTCTCGAAGTAGGGACTCAATCCATATAAGTTCAGCAGTTGCATTGACAACCGACTTGTACTCAGCTTCTGTGCTGCTGCGGGAAACAGTGGCTTGCTTGCGTGCACTCCAGGCGATCAGATTAGGACCCAAGAACACAACATGTCCCCCCGTGGATCGCCTGTCATCTGGACACCCAGCCCAATCAGCATTAGAGAATGCAGAAAGAACTCCGGAGGAACTGGGGCGCATGTGAAGACCAAAGGAGATAGTGAGACGCACATAACGCAGTATGCACTTTACAGCAGACCAGTGTATATCAGTGGGAGCATGAAGATACTGGCACACCCTGTTAACCGCAAAGGAGAGATCAGGACGCGTGATCGTCAGATACTGCAGGCCACCAACAATACTCCTATACTCAGTAGCATCCTCAGGAGAGAGAAGAGCACCATCGGCAACAGAAAGGGTGTCAGTGGAGGACATGGGCGTAGGCGATGGCTTGCACTTGAGCATACCAGCACGACGCAAGAGATCAAGAGAGTACTTCTTCTGGGTGAGAGCCAAACTGCCACGAGACTGATGAGCGACCTCAATACCCATGAAAAAATGAAGCTGTCCCAAATCCTTAACTGCAAAATCACGACCAAGTGCAGTCACAAGAGCATCAGCAGCTGTCGGAGATGAGCTCACCAGGATAATACCATCCACATACACAAGGAGGTACATGGTCACACTCGGTTGCTGAAACAAGAACAGTGAAGTATTAGCCGTCGAATGAATGAACCCATGAGTGCGTAGAGCTGAAGCCAGGCGAGCATGCCAGGCATGGGGAGCCTGCTTCAGTCCATATATGGCCTTCGTCAGATGACAGAGATGATGAGGCTGAGTGTGATCAACAAATCCAGGTGGCTGCCGCATGTAAACCTCTTCTTCAAGCAATCCATGAAGAAAAGCGTTCTGCACATCAAGCTGGCGGAGAGACCATCCGCGAGAAACTGCCAGAGACATAAGAAGTCGAATAGTGGTAGGCTTGACAACTGGGCTGAATGTATCCTCATAGTCCAGGCCCTGACGCTGTTTAAAGCCCTTAGCCACGAGGCACGCTTTGTAGCGCTCAATGGAACCATCTGCATGTTTCTTCACCTTGAACACCCACTTCGAATCAATGATGTTGACGCGAGACGGAGGGGGAACAAGTGTCCAGGTCTTATTCTTCATAAGAGCATGATATTCTTGTTCCATAGCAGCCCTCCAGTGTGGAACACTCATAGCGGCTTGATAACTGCGTGGTTCGGCGGTTGGATCATCCACAGCAGGAGCCAGGCAAGCAGCAAGATATGTCACCGTGCCGATGCGCTCCTTGGGACGAACAATGCCACTGCGGCTGCGAGTGTGTGGACGCCGCAGGGGAGCAAACATCGGGGCCGGCGGGATGTCCGGAGCAGGTGATGCTGGTCCAGGGGACTCCGGCGAAGAAGGACCGGGTGACGTCGGGCCGGGCGACGGCGGACCAGGCGACAGCAGGCCAGGCGATGTAGGCCCCGGCGGCGTGTGAGCCGCTGCAGACCCGGGCGAAGTAGGCACCAAGGACGCCCGCACGGATGGCGAGGGCGACGATGGAGGGGAGTCCGGGCGAGGAGGTGGCGACGGAGACTGCTCAGAGGAGGCCGTCGCAGGCTCTGGCCCGGTCGCAGTAGCCAGCATAGGCTCCGGCCCAGGCACGGTTGGAGACGGGGAGCCCGGTGTGGGGTCGAGAGAGGGAGGCGGTGCATGCACCGGCCAATCGACGTGCACCACAGGCGACGTAGCGGGTCCGTCAGGGAGGAGTTCCAGGTGAGCTCCACGTCCAATTCCTGCACCATGATTAGGTAACAACACAGGCGAATATGCAACATCTTCAAATTGGCCAGGCATAAGAGGAGATGAATGCATAGAAGGTGTTGTGGTGGATGACTGAGACATGGCAGAAAAGGGGAAGACGGTCTCATAAAAAACAACATCCCGAGATATGTAGACTCGATTGGTTGGGACATGGAGACACTTATAGCCTTTATGGAGAGAACTATACCCTAAGAACACACACTTTTTGAAGCGAAACTCAAGTTTGCGATCATTATAAGGACGAAGATGAGGCCAGCAGGCACACCCGAACACCTTAAAAAAGGTACAGTCAGGAGTTTCACCTAAGAGAAGCTCAATAGGAGTTTTCATATTAAGAACACGCGTAGGTAATCTGTTAATGAGAAAACACGCGGTAGCAAAAGCATCACTCCAAAAACGAAAGGGTACAGAAGCATGAGCAAGAAGTGTGAGGCCGGTCTCAACTATATGGCGATGTTTGCGCTCAACAGCGCCATTCTGCTGATGTGTATGCGGGCATGATAAACGATGAGAGATCCCAAGCTTATTAAAGAAGGTGTTGAGGTTGCGATATTCGCCCCCCCTAATCTGATTAAACATGGATAATTTTATGCTTGAGTAGACGTTCAACATGCAATTGAAACTGTATGAATATATCAAACACATCAGATTTGCGCTTAAGAAGATAAAGCCAAGTGAAGCGACTATAGGCATCAACAAAACTGACATAAGAGTTGTGACCACTAACAGATGTTTGTGTCGGACCCCACACATCAGAAAACACAATTTCAAGAGGGTTCTTTACTTCTCTAGTAGATGAAACAAAAGGTAGCTGATGACTCTTGCCTTGCTGACAGGCATCAGACACGGACATCTCTTTATTGCTAGACACTAATGGCAGCTCATGACGGTGGATTATGTGACGAACGATGGGTGTGGCGGGGTGACCAAAGCGAGAGTGCCACTGGGAAGGCGACACACAAACACCGCTGAAGACGCACGGGGCGGATGGATCCTCCAAACGGTACAAGCCTTGGCTCAACCGGCCAATAAGCAGAACGTCCCGGGTTGCTCGATCCTTAACAAAAAGATTAAAAGGGTGAAATTCACATAGGACATGATTATCAAGGGTGAGCTTAAGGACAGATAAAAGATTACGAGTTACCGAGGGTACCCGTAAAACATTACGAAGATGGAGCTGCCTAGAGGGATGACTAGTTAAAAGAGATGCTTGGCCAATATGAGAGATGGGCATACCTACACCATTGGCGGTGTGAACCTGATCGTGTCCGTAGTAGGGCTGGTAGGTGGAGAGTTTGTTGAGCTCGTTCGTCATGTGATCCGTGGTGCCGGTGTCCATGTACCAGGCTGGATCAACAGGGTAGGATGGTGTGTATCCTTGCTCGACGCGCGTGTCCTTGCCCTTGGCGGCGATGTGGGCAGACGGGGCGGCAGCGATGTGGGCAGCCGGGGCAGCGGCGGGAGGACCAAAGTCTGCCATGGCAAACTGGCGCTCGTTGCCCTTGCCGTCGTTGCCGATGCCAAGGAAGCTCCTCTGAAAGCGGCGGTGACACCTGGAGGCGACATGGCGTTCACGACCACATAGCTGGCACACCACCCTAGTGTTAGGGCCCCCACTCAGGGTCGATGCAGGGGGCGGGGCTGCCTTGCCAGGTGACGGGGCAGGTGGGCGCTGGCCACGAGAGGCCCAGAAGGCCGCCGGCTGGGCGGTGATGGTGGCGGAGGAGCGACGAGCCTCGACGCGTTGCTCGGTGAAGAGGAAGCGTGAGTAGAGCTCGTGAGGAGGCATCGCTGGCTTGGCGTTGTGGACGGCCTCGGCGAGATTGTCGTAGTCGACGTCGAGGCCTTTGATGACGAAGCCGGCGAACTCCTCGTCGCTAAGCGGCCGACCAATAGAGGTGAGCGTGTCCGCCAGCACCTTCATCTTGTTGAAGTAGGTCGTAGCGGAGGAGTCCAACTTCTTGATGTCGGCGAGTTCGCTGCGAAGGGCCATCGAGCGGGAGATAGAGACCTAGGCAAATGTGTGCTCCAGGGTCATCCAGACGTCCATGGAGGTGGCGGTGAAGAGACAAAGGCCAGCGACCCCGTCGTCGAGAGGAACCCTGGATGGCAGAGAGGATCGCCTGGTCCTGCTGCACCCACATACGGTGTTCCGGGTTGATGGCCGGGCCGTGGACGGTAGGGATGACCTGCGGAGGACACGGTAGCGAACCATCAACAAACCCGAGGAGAGATCGGCTGCGTAGCAGCGGTAGGACCTTGGCGCGCCAGAACAAGTAGTTGTCCGGCGTGAGTCGGATGGCGATCAAGTTGTCGAAGTGGAACGGCCCGGTGGGCGTGATTGCGCCAGCAGCATGGACGATTGGCGGCGGAGCCGCGACAGGATCCGCGACCGCGACCGATGCCGCGGGTGGCGGCGCGGGGACGATCGGGATCACGGCCGCGGGTGGTGCGGTGAGCGAGGCCGCGGGTGGCTCCGCGGGCAGCGTCTCCCCCGAGGTCGCCGGGATGACGGCGAGTGTCGAGGAGGATCCAGAGGAGGCCATCGCGGGCGGCGGCGGCGCGACTGGTGCTGAGGCCGTCGCGGGCGGTGACGGTGGGATCGGTGCTGAAAACAGGGAGCCGACGGCGGTGGTGCCGAAGAACTGAGGCACTAACGGAGCCAGGGGCCGAGGTGGGAGGTTGAGGAGGGCGGCAAGCGACGCGGGGATAGATCCAAAGCTGGCGCCGCCCGAAGCGGAAGCGGTCATGGCGCCGGCGGCGGCAGCCCTAGGGTTTAGGGTTTTGGTGTGGCGGCGACGGGTGGGTGGAGGTGGAGGACCTAGGTTAGACTCGATACCATGTAAAACGTAGGTTTTTGGGGAAACTGGCTCAATCCTCAAAGGGGTGGCCTATCACATATATATAATGATGACATACATGTCCAATACCAATAAGGTATGGTTTACACAGTAGGGCTACAATACGAAGTCTAACATACGGCCATCGCATTCCAGAAACAGCTCGGACACGATCTCATTGCCCTACCCAAACGGACAGAATTCGGGTAAAACGGACATCCGTTTAGGGTCATGAGGTGGAATTGGCCTTATGAAAAACGACATTATTAATATTATTTTTGCCGAGAGGACAATACCGTTGCTCTAGTCCTTTCCCTTCCCTATCCGTCTCCTATTCTACTGCTATAAGAAAACAAGACTTTTCTTTAAAAAAGACTTTGCATGATTTTAAAAGCTTCACCGTCGACATGTTTGCTTCGCAGTTCTACTCCAACGTATCCCAAATCATAAATCTTTGTCAACTCCTCCAGAGACTTGTAATTGTGCATCAAGCGTCTAACCTTAGCATGAATAATTACAACATATACAAAAAATATAACATTTCGATGGCCATATGTGGTACCACTTTTGCTCTGCTCCAAACAGACTCTACCTCTAACGACCCTTTATCTCAACCTTGTCTTGCCTCCCTTGTGCACATGGTGTGCCATCCCACAAATCATACAAAGATTTTTTAAGTATTATTTCAGTTTACACCCAATCCAGTAACAACATATTTGAGTTACAGTTTTGACTTCTAACTGGAAATGCACACTAAAAATTGAATTGTATAGCTGCTTTTTTCGGCACACATCACATATTCATGTATCCATACAAATTTACACTCAAGCTGTAGCCCGAACATAACCTTTGTTGGGCTCTAGTCGGCTCCTGACCATCCACATCTCGAAAGACTAATTCACAAGGTGGAAGACTCAAATTACTTGTACACATATATTTACAAGATTACATGACGTTATTATCTCTCTAGTAGAGTCACTATTAGGATCAAGGTCTCTATTAGCAAAAATGATCCTTGAGACAGAGATATGTGAACATAGTCCAGAATCGAGTACTGAACACCTAGTATTTTCTGCAATTTGAACTCAGTATCTAGTTGTTTGGCTAGAACTACAACTATGGAATCATTAAGCTGAACGACTGACAACATACATGAATTTAATTTGAAATTTCTGGGATCTTCTGGATCCTCGAAAGGGTACGTAGGCACCAACCAGCATCACCGAAAGGGTTCCCCCAGATCCACAAGTCGACTATCTCCATTCAAAGACAAAATATTAGTACTTGAGAAAAAAACATAAGGTATTTAAATGGTAACTCTTCAAGATCATGCACCACTCATGCCAATGAAAGGGGATGAAAGATTAAGAAAGGAAGTAAAGCTTCTATGTCCGAGCAAAAATAATTAAGTTAGGAGGTAGGAGGTAGTGTATGTAGGACACAGTTTAAAGTACAAAGAGGATGGATCATAACTTGCTAATTTTTTTTAAATAATACATTTTTTTATATTAAATTACAGAAATATTGCGCTGAAAAAAGAATTTTCAAAAATAATACACCGTCGGCCCGCTGCAGGCCGACTGAGCCCAGTCAGCCCACAGCAGGCCGACTGGTGGCCCATCAGCTTGCTGCTGGCCGATTGGGCTGTCGGCCACCAGATGAAGCCCAGTCGGCCTGCAGTTGGCCGACAGGGTCCAGTCGGCTTGCAGTTGGCCGATAAGCCTGCAGTGGGCCGACTATGCTCAGTTGGCCTGCCGTGGGCCGACTGGTGCATGCCTATTTTTAATAATACATGATGATATTTTTTAAAAGTATATATTTTAACACGTTATGAATACATGGTAACATTTCTTCAAATACATTTTTAATGGAAATACCATTTTTTTAAACCACACAACATTTTTTAAAATTGTATAGCTTTTCTGAAATTTTCACAAACTTTTTTTAGAAACACGTGAATATTTTCTTAAAATGTCATGATCCATCTAAACATTTTTTAACCCACGTGATATGTGAGTATATTGATTGTAATATCATCTTATATTATGGGATGAAGGGAGTACCATTTTTTATAATGTCATGGATATTTTTTGGAAATACGAGAATATTTCCAGCAAAGGTGACGTACATTCTTTTAGTGGCACGAACCATTTCTTTTACATTATGCAAACATTGTTTAACATTCTTTTCATATTTTCCAAAAAAATTGCATGCATTTTTTGAAAGGCGGAAACCTTTTTCCATTGTGATGAACATTTGTTTTGAAAGTTATCGACATTTCCAAACTGCGCTTTTCCCGCCACCCATTTCCCGCCAACCATTTCCCGCCACCCATTTCCCGCCAACCCTTTCCCGCCACCCGTTTCCCGCCACACGTTTCCCTCCTCCCATTTCCCGCCAACCTTTCCCGCCATACCGCAGTCGTTCTTTCCCGCCATTTTCTCCTCTCTACCTATAAAACCCCCTTCAGACGGAGGTGGATAAGCATTGCAGTGTAGTTGAGATGTTCCATTATCCTTTCGATCGTAGTTTTCACCCTGGGATGAGCAGGACTCTTCTGAGGCTAGCTACCGATTTCAGGATGGATAATAGGATAGTTCCATGGGACGAACTCACCGGTAGTGACACCATAATGAATGAGTTGGCTCACCAATTACGTAGGTCTGGGTGGCCTGAAAGGACCTATGAGGAGGTACGTAAAGAACTTCTTAGGTTGCATGACAGGTGGAAGAAGGTAGTGGTGCCGAAGAGTGAAACTTTTTATTCATGTTTCCAACTTCTTATCACGCACCTGTGTACGTGTCAACTATTAAGCAACAACTTATTATCCCCACTAACAACTAATACAATTCACACACCTAAAACTATATTACGAAAATTTGCCGTAGCAACTACAAATATTTACGTATACTACCGGGGCAAATAACAATAATCGCACACAAATTTAATTTCACATCGAACGAAGCGTGCGTGCAAACGAATAATATTTACGTATACTACCGGGGCAAATAACAATATTTACGTATACTACCGGGCCAAATAAAAATATTTACGTATACTAGCGGGCCAAATAACAATAATCGCACACAAATATTTACTTATACTACTGGGGCAAATAACAATATTTACGTATACTACCGGAGCACCTACAAAAAAAAATGTGGGCTGAAATATACCCTTGAAGCGTGCGTGCGAACGAAAAACGACGAATGACGAACGACGAACAAAAACTGCCGGTGCTCCGGCTCCAACGAAGAACGACACCTCCACCACACTGCCCCAACTTCACCACCACCACACTGCCCCAACTTCACCACCACCACCTCCACCAAAATGCTCACCACGACCACCACGAGCTACCCGTTAGTAGATCGACACCTCTTTTGGCTGCCCTAAATGAGTTGAACCCATTCACGGTGCCAAAATCGCGAAAATGTTGCTCATTTAGGTGCACAAATGGGTGCCATTTTTCTGTAGAGAGAGGAGAAGGAAGAACACAGAAGAAAGGAGCAACGGGAGAAGAAGAATGGAGGAAGGAGAGGAAGGAAGGAGAGGATAAGGCCGGGCCGGCCAGCGTGTCAGGTGGCAGCCCCCTGTCGGCCAGCAGCTGGCCGATCGGCGGGCGGTAGGCCGACAGGGGCGCACAAGCCGACAGCCCACTGCCTCCCCCTCGCACGACGTGGCCCGACCAACCACAGGCCGCCGCGTGCCAGCCGGCCCTGCAGTCGGCCTGCTGTGGGCCGATTAGGCCTGCTGCTAGCCGATCGGCCTGCAGCGGGCCGACGGTGTATTATTTTTGAAATTTCTTTTTTCAGCGTAATATTTCTGTAATTTAATAAAAAAATGTATTATTTAAAAAAATTAGCTCATAACTTGCCATCATATTCTCAATACAACAGAACTTCAGGAGCAATATATGCCAGAGTTCCAATAGTTAATATTGGAGAGAATGATGAACTGATGACTATGCAATAGAAAACAACATGACTGCAAATTGATTAAAATTTAGTATCCATCACAACTTTTGTTTGTTATTAGTTACTGTAGTAATATGGTTCCTTTTTTGTTGTCGAGACTCTAGAGATGATATATAAGAACATCCATCAAATAAGCAAACAATCCAACACCAGTCGACCAGATTAATAGCTCAAAGTAGCTTCGAATAACCAGTCGCATATCTTCTAGCGAGGAACGATGCTTTCATCCAGCAGAGTGTCCTATTGCTTTCATAGAACAATGAATCAACATTTCAGTGATCAAGTATGAAATTTTCTGTCGAGGAGAATAGAACAGAAAAAAATACCTACTCAAGAAAAGAAATTTGAACATAAACAAACAAAATCCTGCTTAATTAGAGTCCGGTATATGTTGTACGATAAACTTATAAGGCTCATTTTTTTGCGGTAGAACTTAAACACCTCATAGTTCGCTAGATTTAACTCGACACTTCCAGCTGAACAACAACATGTAATTTCCAAGTGTATGCCAAACACATTGGTAAGTAGTGACCTTCTAAACCTTCCCAAAGGTTGCCATCGCAAAGCACACCTTCCCAAAGCTCGCCATTGCAAAGCACACCTTCCCAAAGCTTGCCATCTAACATGGACAGAAGTGCCCGTGTAACATCAAACCTCTGTTCCCAAGGAAACACATGAATTTCTCGCCAGAGCTTCAAATAAAAAGTGACTCGCCAGGAAACCAGTGCACAAACTAAAGAATCAGAATTGTTCACTGATCTAGGATTAATTGAAAAGTATACTAAAAAATTTGTCCAAGAGAAAGGTGTGCAAAGCTCTTCTAAGCACATTCCAAACAAATTTTTGGAAATTCAACAGGTTACTCCCAATCATTTATCCAATGCAGAAGACGGAGATGCACATATATCAAAGGAAAACCGGCAGACTGCAGCTTCCAGTTTTGATGTTTAACTTCCAGTTTAGTACATGTCGAAACCGATCTATTGTGATCATTAGTAAATTTTGGGGTACTGGATACTTTTAACACAAAATTATGGCCTGCATGATATCAAAGTAATATGGGTTGCCTTCTGATTCATATTTTCATGCAACTATTCCTTTCTATAATACTTAAAGTTTCATTCCACAAAATAATCAAGAAAAGAAATTGAAGCCAAACATTGTTGCATCAGACACTGCTAGGGATACAATAGCTAATGCTGCAAAAGAATGATACCTTGGACACATATAAGATAGTTCCATCTGTGACCATTACATATCTGCAACTACAGAAGGGGGTTTTCTTCTCCATCAATACCCATATATTGGTCCTTGTTCGATCAGAAGGCAAAGGGAAGTGCATCTCACCTCCCCACACTTTTGTTCCATCTATGAGAGTGTGACCAACATGAATTGCGTCGTCGGGAAGGGGAAATAATAGTAGGTGGTGGCTGCGCCGCCGAGGATGAGCAGGGCGTAGCCACCGACGTACTTGCTGGGGTCGGTGTTGGAGGAGACAAGGGAAGACACAGGCGTTCTAGTCGCAGTTGGGGTTGGTGCGGCAAGAACAACGGGGAGGCAGCGGAACCTTGGGTTCGAACGACTCCAGCGACGAACTTGTGGAGGTGGGCGTCGAATGGGACTGCATCGGCAACATATGAAGTCAGGCAGACATGCAAGGGGATGGAGGAGACAGCGAGGAGGGGTTGTGGGGGTGGTCAGCAATGGAGCCTGAGAGAAGGTGTCGGTGTCAAAACCGGCGGATCTCGGGTAGGGGGTCCCGAAGTATGGATCTTGGATTGATGGGGAATAGAGGACACTCATCTATATATGAGTATATTGACTTAGGAGTCAAATGAGAACATTTGATCATAGGTCATACTCATCGTTTAAGCACAAGTGGGGTTACCACTTTTACATAAAGCATTGTTGTGCTCACACCATTAGAGTTGCTTTAGCTCAATTTTAGAGTAAAGCTCCCCCTAGATGTGATATCCCCCTGAGAGGGATGAACTAACCTTGGGTTTTGTCGATGATGACTTCATGTAGGTAATGAAGATGTGGATGCTCAATGTTGATGTAGATCATTCGGAGCATTCCATTGGAGTGAGTTGCACTTTCAATACCTACACGGGTTAGTCCCACAAGGAACAAGCAAGGATATCCATAGACATAGAATGATCTATACACAAGATGATGTCCATGAAAGCATTAGGTTACCTTGTCCCTTGTCTTACCAACAAGAGGGTTTGTGACTCCATGAACTAGTGCAAGATATGGAAGTTGTTTGTACTTGTCCTTGCCAAAATGATAAGAGTAAAGTATGTTGGCGGAGTCACCCTCAAGAACTCTCTAATTCTTCTTCTTAGGGATCCACACCATCTTGATGGGAACCCTTGGAGTTGTAGTCGTACTTGATGAAGTAGAACTTGATGTAGTCTTGGGAACCCACTTGACCAAGGCCTTAGGTGCTTCTTCAAATGCATCAATCTCCTCTTGAAGCTTGTCCTTGCCTTTTTGCTTGTGGTCTTGTGGTGGAAGATCATCTTGAGCTTGTGTTCCTTGGAAAGAAGTAGGATCATACTTCTCTTGTTGAGGAACAAACTTTGTCTTGGGGTATTGATCTTCTTCCCACTCAACTCCATTGGCATTGAACTTTCGTTCAAATCCAACACCTTGATTCTTCCGGTGCCTTCCTTGCTTGCGTACAATTTCCTAAAATTGCTTACTTCCGGCAAGGCTCTTGTAAACACCTTTCTCTATAATTCCCTTCAATAAGCTATTTTCTTGCTCAAGTGTAACTTGGATAAGAGAATCATGTAACGCCCATGATGCGGCTATATCTCCCACGTGTCGAGGCACGACTTGGAGGCATAACCGCATGGTGGTTTTGTCGCAAGAAGGGTCATCTTCACACAATCCCATGTAATGAACAAGAATGAGATAAAGAGTTGGCTTACAGTCGCCACTTCACACAATACATAAATTAAACATACATCATTCAGAGTACAATCAAGGTCCGACTACGGAACCAAAATGAAAGAAGACAACCCCAAATGCTAGATCCCCGATCGTCCCAACTGGGCTCCACTACTGATCATCAGGAAAGGAAACATAGTAACGACCAAGTTCCTCGTCGAACTCCCACTTGAGCTCGGTTGCGTCACCTGCACTGGTATCATCGGCACCTGCAACTGTTTTGGTAGAATCTGTGAGTCACGAGGACTCACCAATCTCACACCCGCGAGATCAAGACTATTTAAGCTTATAGGAAGGATGAGGTGATGAGGTGGAGCTGCAGCAAGCACTAAGCATATATGGTGGCTAACATACGCAAATAAGGGCGAGAAGAGGAGCAACGCAACGGTCGCGAAGCTAGAAGTGATCCTGAAACTGCTTACGTTCATACATAACCCGAACCGTGTTCACTTCCCAGACTTCGCCAAAACGAGACCATCACGGTTACACACGCGGTTGATGTATTTTAATTAAGTCAAGTGTCAAGTTCTCTACAATCGGACATTAACAAATTCCCATCTGCCACATAACCGCGGGCACGGCTTTCGAAAGATAATACCCTGCAGGGGTGTCCCAACTTAGCCCATCACAAGCTCTCACGGTCAACGAAGGATATTCCTTCTCCCGGGAAGACCCGATCAGTCCCAGAATCCCGGTTTACAAGACATTTCGACAATGGTAAAACAAGACCAGCAAAGCCGCCCGAATGTGCCGACAAATCCCGATAGGAGCTGCACATACCCGCGCCCCCGGTAGCCGCCGCCCGCGCCTCCTCCAACCGCCGCCGCCCGTCGCCCTCGGCCCCGGTCGCCACCGCGCCGGTGCGCCGCCGCCGGACTCCGCCCCCGCGCCGCCCCGGTCGCCGTCACCCGCGCCGGTCGCCGCCGCCTCCGCCGGTGCCAGATCCGGCGAGGAGCTGGCCGGATCCGGCGCCCCGTCCCTCTGGCGACCTCTCCTTATGATTCCGGCCGCCGCCGCCCCGTCTCCGGCGTTCCTCGAAGTCCGTGCCGAACCCTAGATCTGAGCAGGTTGACCCCGAAATTCCTCTCAAGTCCTTATTTTTCTACATTATGTTGCCCAGTTCATTACGTCATATCTCCTCGCATACTGCTCCGTTTTGCGTGCATGATATATCAAAATGTTCATAACGAGATTCTCTTCATTTTGTTACATTGTGGAATGCTCGTTTGAGTTCATCTGGGTACCCAAATCTCTGATGCAAGAGTGCTATATGATGTTTACTGCTGTTACTTATCAGAATATGATGTTTTGTCATTTTTGTTGCATTTGATGTGTACATCTTATGAGCATGAGCTCTACATGTGTTTTGAACCATGTCATGCCATATTTACAGAGGTGCTTGACATGTATTTTTGTTATCTATGTGGTGACTAGCACAAGCATGCAAACTAGGCTTCGTGATGTTGCTGTTTCCAGGGACTTAGGATTTTGCCAAGTCCTTTTCCTGCTGTTATTTTCATGCCATGTAAACTTGATGCTACAGTGAGATCCATGCTTATTTTGAGATACTTCAGTAAGGATGTTTTGAACATATGGTTATGCTATACCCATCCATGCCCATGTTTGCAATTATGAAGTGCCCTAGCATGTCTCAATCTTGCTCTACTTTTGCTATAAAATGTTCCTGGCAGATTGTTTACATGTTAATCAATTTTGCCAAGGTTTTTGTAGTTGATCCATACATGCTATGAACTTGGTCTTGCCATGATTAGCTTCATAAAGATGTCATCTTGCTGGTAGTATGATTGTTTTGCCATGCAAGGCCTTGTGGTGAGTGATTTGAGCTCGCAAAGTTGTCTTCATGACGCTGGTTATGCCTTGCTCTGTTTTCTGCTAAGTCTGAATCTGGCAATAAAACTTGCTATGTTTATAGAGGTGCCATCATATCTTCTGTGCCTTTTTGGCTCATCATCAGTAAGTGCATTTTGTTCTATGCATCTAGTAGATGCATGCCATGCCTTGATTTGCTATGATATGTTCCTATAGCATGCTGTTTGCTTGCTCTAAATATGGCTTCCTGATGTTATTTCTGGCATGTTAGTATTTTCACCAAGTCTGTGAAGCTGATATCTTTTGCACTTTTGCCATGCTTGTTTGAACCTTCTGTGGTGTGATTTAGCCGTAGCTTAGTGTTCATGTTTTGTCAAGCATCTTGAGTACATCTCTGTCATATGCTTTGTTGTTATGTTGGAGTGCAGTAGCTTAGCTTCTTGTTGCATACTAAGTGGCATCATGCTGTTAATCGCAGATTTGTGCCATCCTTGTTTTGCTTGTCATTTGCAAACCGTGCATCCAATTCCGGTGATCCTTATATCGATTTCAACTGAAATCATCTCATCTTTCGAGCGGCATACTTGGTTTGCCAAGTTGATGCCTTGTTCATCTTTTCCCTTTCGGAGCACGCATATGCATTGCATATCATATCTCGCATATCATGCCATGTATTGCATCATGTTGCTTGTGCATTTCCCGTGATTGATTGTTGGTCCTTTGCTTGTGTTCTTGCTTTGGGTAGAGCCGGGAGACGAGAACGTTTACGAGGAACCTGTTGGGAACGCTTACGAGGATCAAGCTTTCGACAACTTTGAGAACCTTGCAGGCAAGATGATCATACCCTCGAAATCACTTCTATCTTTGCTTGCTAGTTGTCTGCTCTATTGCTATGCCGTACTATCTACCACTTTCTATATCATCCCTCCTATATTGCCATGTGAAGCCTCTAACCATCCTTTCCTAGCAAACCGTTGTTTGGCTAAGTTACCGCTTTTGCTCAGCCCTTCTTATAGCGTTGCTAGTTGCAGGTGAAGTTGAAGTTGGTTCCATGTTGGAACATGGATATTTTGGCATATCACAATATCTCTTATTTAATTAATGCATCTATATATTTGGTAAAGGGTGGAAGGCTCGGCCTTATGCCTGGTGTTTTGTTCCACTCTTGCCGCCCTAGTTTTCATCATACCGGTGTTATGTTCCTTGATTTTGCGTTCCTTACGCGGTTGGGTGATTTATGGGACCCCCTTGACAGTTCGCCTTGAATAAAACTCCTCCAGCAAGGCCCAACCTTGGTTTTACATTTGCCTACCTAAGCCTTTTTCCCTTGGGTTTTCGCGAGCCCGAGGGTCATCTTATTTAACCCCCCGGGCCAGTGCTCCTCTGAGTGCTGGTCCAAACTAGAGACCTTTGCAGCGCCACCTCGGGGAAACTTGAGGCATGGTTTTAGTTGTACGGACTGCTCATCCGGTGTGCCCTGAGAACGAGATATGTGCAGCTCCTATCGGGATTTGTCGGTACATTCGGGCGGCTTTGCTGGTCTTGTTTTACCATTGTCGAAATGTCTTCTAAACCGGGATTCCGAGACTGATCGGGTCTTCCCGGGAGAAGGAATATCCTTCGTTGACCGTGAGAGCTTGTGATGGGCTAAGTTGGGACACCCCTGCAGGGTATTATCTTTCGAAAGCCGTGCCCGTGGTTATGGGCATATGGGAATTTGTTAATGTCCGGTTGTAGAGAACTTGACACTTGACTTAATTAAAATACATCAACCGCGTGTGTAACCGTGATGGTCTCTTTTCGGCGGAGTTCGGGAAGTGAACACGGTTTGGGTTATGTATGAACGTAAGCAGTTTCAGGATCACTTCTTGACCACTTCTAGCTTTGCGACCGTTGCGTTGCTCCTCTTCTCACCCTTATTTGCGTATGTTAGCCACCATATATGCTTAGTGCTTGCTGCAGCTCCACCTCATCACCTCATCCTTCCTATAAGCTTAAATAGTCTTGATCTCGCGGGTGTGAGATTGCCGAGTCGTCGTGACTCACAGATTCTAGCAAAACAGTTGCAGGTGCCGACGATACCAGTGCAGGTGACGCAACCGAGCTCAAGTGGGAGTTCGACGAGGAACTTGGTCGTTACTATGTTTCGTTTCCTGATGATCAGTAGTGGAGCCCAGTTGGGACGGTCGGGGATCTAGCATTTGGGGTTGTCTTCTTTCATTTTGGTTCCGTAGTCGGACCTTGATTGTACTCTGAATGATGTATGTTTAATTTATGTATTGTGTGAAGTGGCGACTGTAAGCCAACTCTTTATCCCATTCTTGTTCATTACACGGGATTGTGTGAAGATGACCCTTCTTGCGACAAAACCACCATGCGGTTATGCCTCCAAGTCCTGCCTCGACACGTGGGAGATATAGCCGCATCGTGGGCGTTACAAATCATTAGTGCAATCAAGAGAACTACTAGAAGCAACAACATTGGATTTAGCATGATTGTTGTTACTACTAGGTGAAGAATCTTTCTTGTTCTTGTTGCTAGATTTAACTTGTGGCATGTAAGTAGACAAGAGTTGTAGCGACCCGACCTCAAACGGTCAAGTCTCTGTGCTTCAGTGTCATCCCTGGATCGGTAATGCTGACACACACAGTACGAATGGATTTATAACAGAGTAGCAATCACACACTTATTACATCGAATGTCTCAAAAGAGAACTTATTAGAATAAATATGGCTTAAGGCCATCTAAAACGATAACAACGGAAGGCTTGGAAGATAAGTGAGTCCATCAACTCCAACGGCATAGCTGAGATGCACAACAACGACCTATCGCACCTTTACTCGTCGTCTGAAAGTCTGCAACTTAATACGTTGCAGCCCGAAAACGGGTCAGCACATAGAATATGCTGGCAAGATAACACAGTAGAGCAATGAACAGATAAATGCTATCACTACATGCATATTTGGCTGGTGGTAAGGCTCTATGGTTATATTGTTTTGCGAAAAGCCAATTTTTCCCTACAACAAAGGAATATATTTTTATTTAACTATCATGGTAGTTGAAACATCATTGAGAAGGTTCCTCCAACTCAACCCCAATTAAAGTAATCATTAACCCAACATATTAAATTAAAGTGATGAGATACAATAGGATAATCCAAGTACTAGATACTGAAGATGTCCATAATCGGGGACATGACTAACCATGATTAGATTGTACACTCTGTAGAGGTTTGCGCACTTTTCCCCACAAGACTCGATCTCCTTCGTTTGATTTCTCGCACTACATGGTGTTTGAGAAACGGATGACCGAGACACAGTCTTTCAGAAGCATTAACTCTAACCCGGGTAGACAGTACCAACCTACATCCCTCTATATCTGCTAGCCTACCACTGGAAGAGGTCATGCAACATACTAAACTATGCTAGATCCCATAATAGCTTGTGGCTGCACACGGAAGTTTCTAGCATGAATAATCTTATGATCCCTTTGAGCCTGGGTGGCGGACTTTAGGATGATCACACGGGTACTCCGGGATATCCTAGGACAACACTGGATTCTCCAGGTGCCCAAGCACGCAATCCACCCAGATGTGTATTAAAGTTGCCACCTTAAGTTGAACCATTAAATAATCATCTCACCTCTGTCATGGATACACTCAAACCCAATCCACGTCTACGAGCATAGCATAGCAATATAAGCATAACGTAGAAGTAACTCCCAAGGGTTTGATAATAAAACAGGTAATAGGTTCTACCTCATCATCTACTTCCCAAGTTAATCACATCCTAATCATGCAGTGTTTGAGGATTGTAACTAATGCATAAAAACTGGGTATGAAAGGAATATGATCAAAGTGTTACTTGCCTTACTAACGATCCGCAAAACCTAGAGACTCGTAGTAGCACGCCTCGCACTTCGGGAATTCTATCGCAAACAAACAATAGCATACATAAGCAATCAAGCAAAGATGCACGGGTAAAACTCAGATAAGAAGATCTAACCAGAAGGTTCAACTGAAGAACTCCGGTTTGCAAAAGAATCAAATCAAACGAAGCAACGAAACTCAAACTGCGAAAGAAACAAGACCCGATTACTAATCTGGACTAAAGTCAAATTTTACAGTACCAAAATCTTGTTCAAGTTGGTTAAACAGAAAGAGAACTTCGAGACGAAGATCTAGGCGCTTGAATCGCCTGATTCCGATAAACGAGCGAAAAGTTATACTAGAACGAAGATTAGGGCAGAAATCGCGATCGAAAATAATTGTGAAAAAACCCTGGAAAAAGAAAAACCGACGAACATGCTAACGAACGAACGCTCACTGTCTGTGACTAACGGGTGAACGGCGTCCGTTAAAACGAACGTACGGACGAACGTCCATTATTTAACCGAACTGAGAAAAACGGAAATAAAACCGATCTAAACAAAAAAACTAGGGTTTACAAAAAAACCGATCGGTTTTTACCAAACGAAAAAAACCAAATGGCGGCCGGATCGGATCGAGACGGCGGCGGCTCCGGTGACGACGGCGGGGAAGCGGGGCGCGGCGCGGGCGGCGGCGGCTGCGCAGGCGGCAGCGTGTGGCGGCGGCTGCGGCTGCTGCTGCGGGAGGCGGCGAGGCGGGGTGGCGGCGGGGCGGCGGCATATAAAGGCGGGGGCGCGGGGCGGCTTGGGGGAGGGGCAAGGGGAGGCCGGGTCGGCCACGGCGGCCGGCGGCGCGTGCGGGAGGCGGAGTCCTCCCGGGGGTCGGGGACGGCGTGGCGGAGTGGGCCGGCTGGGCTTTCGGCCCAGTCGGTCCGAAGCGAAAGTTTTTTTTAACATATTCCGCCGAAATAAAATCCTAAGAAAAAAATTAAAAAAATCTAAAAACACCAAAACAAATTTTAACCGTCTAAATAAAATATTTAGAACATGGTGAACATTTTCTTGGCCTAAAAATGCAATTTTTTTAAAAAATGCATATTTTTCTAATTCGAATAAAATAGCAATAAAATCCAAATAAATATAATTATTTGATTTTAATATTTTCCTTAGATATTTTATTTATTTTGGAGAAAGCATATTATCCCCTCTCATATTTTTTTTATATGAAATATTTTCGGAGAGAAAAACAATTAAAACCAAAGTGATCCTTGTTTCGATATTTGATAAAATTCAAATATGAAAACAGCAAAACCCCCAACTCTCTCCGAGGGTCCTTGAGTTGCTTAGAATTTCCAGGATCGCGAAACGAAATGCAATAAAATATGATATGCAGGTGACCTATGTATAACATTCCAAATTGAAAATTTGGGATGTTACAAGAGTAAACGCTTGGCAATGTAAGAAGAACTTTTCTTGCGAAGATCATCATTGATTGCCTTTAAATACTCATGCTCTTGCTCAAGGTTAAGCTTTTCAAAGCGTAGCTTCTCATGAGTCTTTAAAAGTTCTCAATGATCTTCCAAGGTAGTTTCATGAGCTAACTTAAGAGTGTTTAGTTCTTTAGTTAGACACTCAATCTCCTTCTTATCATCGTCATTCGTTTTATCTTGATTAGCATGATTAATAGCAAGTTCATCATAGTTTTCATAACTAGAGTTGTCAACAAGTAAATCATCATCTCCTAGCAAATCATCTTCATCACTATTGAAATCAACATACTCGGGGTGTGTTACCTTTGGACCTTTAGACATGAAGCATCTTCCAATTCCTTCATTTGGTGAGTCAAATATGTCGTAGGAGTTGGTTGTCACAAGTGCTAGTCTGGCAACACCTTCATCTTGAGTATATTCGTAGTCGGAGTGATAACTTCTTTCGGAGTGATTGTCGGAGTCGGAACCGGATACCCATTCACCAACATGAGCTTGATGTCTACCTTTTGTGTAGCTCCTTGATGACTTATCCTTCCTTTCCGAATCCTTGCTTCTCCGAGAGGGTCTTCGTTCATAACAATCATCCCTACTCCTTTCTCTTGGTGGTGATTCTTCTCTTCTACTCCTTCTTTTGGGAGAATCTTCTCTTCTTTTGTAGGGAGCCGTGCACTCATTGGAGTAGTGTCCGGGTCTTCCACAATTGTAGCAATTTCTTTCGCGACTTGAAGATCTCTTGTCATTGTAGGACCTTGACTTGGAGCTTCTTTCCTTGCTCCTTCTCTTGTAGAATTTGTTGAAGTTCTTCACCATTAGACTCAATTCTTCATTGAAGGTTTGCTTCTCACTTGATGATGTGGGGGCATCACATGAGGCTTTGTAAGCACCACTTGACTTGTTGTGAAGCTCTTCCTTATCCTTAAGTGACATCTCATGAGCAACAATTCTTCCAATGACTTCCGTTGGCTTGAGATCTTTGTAGTTGGGCACCATTTGGATCAATGTGCACACGGTGTCATATTTTCCATCCAAGTCTCTTAGGATCTTCTTGATGATGAATCTATCGGTCATCTCTTCACTTACTAAGCCGACAATCTCATTTGTGATGAGATCAAGCCTAGAGTACATTTCAGCGACACCTTCACCATCCTTCATTTTGAACTTGTCAAGTTGACTTTGAAGCACATCCAATTTGGATTCCTTGACGGAGTCGGTACCTTCGTGCATATCAATCAAAGTATCCCAAATTTCCTTTGCATTCTTAGCACGGCTGATTTTGTTGAATTCCTCGGGGCACAATCTGTTGAAGAGAATATCACAAGCTTGAGCATTGTATTGCAGCATCTTCAACTCTTCCGTAGTAGCTTCATGGTTTTGTTCTCTCCCATCAAAGAATTCACCTTGCAAGCCAATACACACAATAGCCCAAACGGCGGGGTTATGTCCAAGAATATGCATTTTCATCTTATGCTTCCAACTAGCAAAATTTGCACCATCAAAGTAAGGACCTCTACGGTGGTAATTTCCCTCGCTAGACGCCATACTCTCCTTGGTTGTGAAACCAAGGCTATGACCACCAAAAGCTATGGAAATCAAACCAAATGGAGACCAAAGCTCTGATACCACTTGTAGGATCGAAAGTATGTCTAGGGGGGGTGATTAGACTACTTGACCAAATAAAAATCTAGCCTTTTCCCAATTTTAGTTCTTGGCAGATTTTAGCAACTTTGCACAAGTCAAGCAAACAACCTACACATGCAAATTCTAAGAGTATAGCAGCGGAGAGTAAAATGCTACCTCTTGAGCACCGCGTTGGTTTTTCCCTTGAAGAGGAAAGGGTGATGCAGTAAAGTAGCGTAAGTATTTCCCTCAGTTTTGAGAACCAAGGTATCAATCCAGTAGGAGACCACGCTCAAGTCCCTCGCACCTACACAAACAAATAAGAACCTCACAACCAACACGATAAAGGGGTTGTCAATCCCTTCATGGTCACTTACGAGAGTGAGATCTGATAGATATGATAAGATAATATTTTTGCTATTTTTATGATAAAGAGAAATAAAGATGCAAAGTAAAATAAAAGGCAATAGAAATAGCTAAGTGTTGGAAGATTAATATGATGGAAAATAGACCCGGGGCCATAGGTTTCACTAGTGGCTTCTCTCAAGAGCATAAGTATTACGGTGGGTGAACAAATTACTGTCGAGCAATTGATAGAATTGAGCACAGTTATGAGAATATCTAGGTATGATCATGTATATAGGCATCACGTCCGTGACAAGTAGACCGACTCCTGCGTGCATCTACTACTATTACTCCACACATCGACCGCTATCCAGCATGCATCTAGAGTATTAAGTTCATAAGAACAGAGTAACGCTTTAAGCAAGATGACATGATGTAGAGGGATAAACTCATGCAATATGATATAAACCCCATCTTGTTATCCTTGATGGCAACAATACAATACATGCCTTGCTGCCCCTGCTGTCACTGGGAAAGGACACCGCAAGATTGAACCCAAAGCAAAGCACTTCTCCCATTGCAAGAAAGATCAATCTAGTAGGCCAAACCAAACTGATAATTCGAAGAGACTTGCAAAGATAATCAATCATACGTAAAAGAATTCAGAGAAGATTCAAATATTTTTCATAGATAAACTTGATCATAAACCCACAATTCATCGGTCCCGACAAACACACCGCAAAAGAAGATTACATCGAATAGATCTCCACAAGAATCGTGGAGAACTTTGTGTTGAGATCCAAAGAGAGAGAAGAATCCATCTTGCTAATAACTATGGACCCGAAGGTCTGAGGTAAACTACTCACACATCATCGGAGAGGCTATGGTGTTGATGTAGAAGCCCTCCGTGATCAATGCCCCCTCCGGCAGGACGCCGGAAAAGGCCCAAGATGGGTCTCACGGGTACAGAAGGTTGTGGCGGTGGAATTAGGTTTTCGTGGATGCCTCTGGTGGTTTGGGGGTACGTAGGTATATATAGAAGGAAGAAGTACGTCGGTGGAGCAACATGGGCCCCATGAGGGTGGAGGGCGCGCCTGGGGGGGGGGGGGTAGGCACGCCCCCTGCCTCGTGCTCTCCTTGTTGATTTCTTGACATGGAATCCAAGTCCTCTGGATCACGTTTGTTCCGAAAATCACGTTCCCGAAGGTTTCATTCCGTTTGGACTCCGTTTGATATTCTTTTTCTGCGAAACACTGAAATAGGCAAAAAAACGGCAATTTGGGTTGGGCCTCCGGTTAATAGGTTAGTCCCAAAAATAATATAAAAGTGTATAAATAAGCCCATTAAACATCCAAAACAGAATATAATGTAGCATGGAACAATAAAAAATTATAGATACGTTGGAGACGTATCAAGCATCCCAAGTTTAATTCCTGCTCGTCCTCGAGTAGGTAAATGATAAAAACAGAATTTTTGATGTGGAATGCTACTTGGCATAATTTTCAATGTAATTCTCTTAATTGTGGTAGGAATGTTCAGATCCGAAAGATTCAAGACAGAAGTTTAATATTGACATAAAAATAATAATACTTCAAGCATACTAACTAAGCAATTATGTCTTCTCAAAATAACATGGCCAAAGAAAGTTAGCCCTACAAAATCATATAGTCTGGCTATGCTCTATCTTCATCACACAAAATATTTAAATCATGCACAAGCCCGATGACAATCCAAGCAATTGTTTCATACTTTTGGTGTTCTCAAACTTTTTCAATCTTCACGCAATACATGAGCGTGAGCCATGGACATATCACTATATGTGGAATAGAATGGTGGTTGTGGAGAAGACAAAAAGGGAGAAGATAGTCTCACATCAACTAGGCATATCAACGGGCTATGGAGATGCCCATCAATAGATATCAATGTGAGTGAGTAGGGATTGCCATGCAACGGATGCACTAGAGCTATAAGTATATGAAAGCTCAACAAAAGAAACTAAGTGGGTGTGCATCCAACTCGCTTGCTCACGAAGACCTAGGGCATTTTGAGGAAGCCCATCATTGGAATATACAAGCCAAGTTCTATAATGAAAATTTCCCACTAGTATATGAAAGTGACAACATAAGAGACTCTCTATCATGAAGATCATGGTGCTACTTTGAAGCACAAGTGTGGTAAAAAGGATAGTAGCATTGTCCCTTCTCTCTTTTTCTCTCTTTTTATTTTATTTTATTTAGTCTGGAGTCTCATCCTGACTTATGGGGGAATCATAGTCTCCATCATCCTTTCCTCACTTGGGACAATGCTCTAATAATAAAGATCATCACACTTTTATTTTCTTACAACTCAAGAATTACAACTCAATACTTAGAACAACAATATGACTCTATGTGAATGCCTCCGACGGAATACCAGGATATGCAATGAATCAAGAGTGACATGTATGAAAGAATTATGAACGGTGGCTTTGCCACAAATACGATGTCAACTACATGATCATGCAAAGCAATATGACAATGATGGAGCGTGTCATAATAAACGGAACGGTGGTAAGTTGCATGGCAATATATCTTGGAATGGCTATGGAAATGCCATGATAGGTAGGTATGGTGGCTGTTTTGAGGAAGGTATATGGTGGGTTTATGATACCGGCGATAGGTGCGTGGTATTAGAGAGGCTAGCAATGGTGGAAGGATGAGAGTGCATATAATCCATGGACTCAACATTAGTCATAAAGAACTCATATACTTGTTGCAAAAATCTACAAGTTATCGAAACAAAGTATTACGCGCATGCTCCTAGGGGGATAGATTGGTAGGAAAAGACCATCGCTCGTCCCCGACCGCCACTCATAAGGAAGACAATCAATAAATAAATCATGCTCCGACTTCATCACATAACGGTTCACCATACGTGCATGCTACGGGAATCACAAACTTTAACACAAGTATTTCTCGCTCGTCCCCGACCGCCACTCATAAGGAAGACAATCAATAAATAAATCATGCTCCGACTTCATCACATAACGGTTCACCATACGTGCATGCTACGGGAATCACAAACTTTAACACAAGTATTTCTCAAATTCAAAACTACTCAACTTGCATGACTCTAATATTACCATCTTCATATCTCAAAACAATTATCAAGCATCAAACTTCTCATAGTATTCAACACACTCATAAGAAAAAATAATAATCTTGAATGCCTATCATAACTAAAGCAAATTTCCACGCTGTTTTGTAGGAATCTCAAAATAATCTAAGTGAAGCATGAGAGAATAATAGTTTCTATAAAACAAATCCACCGCCGTGCTCTAGAAGATATAAGTGAAGCACTAGAGCAAAAACTATATAGCTCAAAAGATAAGCACATGGAGTATTCTAACAAATTCCGAATCAAGTGTGTCTCTCTCAAAAGGTGTGTACAGCAAGGATGATTGTGGCAAACTAACAAATAAATACGCAAATAATACAAGACGCTCCAAGCAAAACACATATCATGTGGTGAATAAAAATATAGCTCCAAGTAAATTTACCGATGGATGAGGACGAAAGAGGGGATGCCTTCCGGGGCATCCCCAAGCTTTGGCTTTTAGGTGTCCTTAGATTATCTTGGGGTGCCATGGGCATCCCCAAGATTAGGATATTGCCACTCCTTGTTCCATACTCCATCAAATCTTTACTCAAAACTTGAAAACTTCACAACACAAAACTTAACAGAAAATCTCGTGAGCTCCGTTAGCGAAAGAAAACAAAACACCACTTCAAGGTACTGTAATGAACTCATTCTTTATTTATATTGGTGTTAAACCTACTGTATTCCAACTTCTCTATGGTTTATAAACTATTTTACTAGCCATAGATTCATCAAAATAAGCAAACAACACACGAAAAACAGAATCCGTCAAAAACAGAACAGTCTGTAGTAATCTGTAACTAGCTCAAACTTCTGGAACTCGAAAAATTCAGCCAAAACAGTACGGCCTAAATAATTTGTTTATTGATCTGCTGCAATTGGAATCAATATTTTATCACATTCTGGTAATTTTTAACAATTGTTTTTGTGAACAGAAAGTTTCTGGAATTTTCAGCAAGATCAAATAACTATCATCCAAGAAGATCCTATAGGTTTAACTTGGCACCAACACTAATTAAAACATAAAAAAATCTAACCAGAGGCTAGATCAAATATTTATTCCTAAACAGAAGCAAAAAGCAAAAAACTAATAATAAAATTGGGTTGCCTCCCACCAAGCGCTATCGTTTAACACCCCTAGCTAGGCATAAAAGCAAGGATAGATCTTGGTATTGCCATCTTTGGTAGGCAATTCTTCAATAAGACACCTATAACTCTTAGGAGTTTCTTTCTTTCTATTAAGTATCAAACTTCTAGGCACGAAATCGAAAAAATCATTTGTAGAAAATGGTTCCTTAAAGATAGCAAAAGGATTGGGATGAACACTTATTGATTTGAGATCCGCAGTTTCCTTATTAAAGGATTCACCTTTATTTTTAGGAACACACATAAGCTTGGCAATTTTGGTAGGAGGATTTGAAGTGTTCTTTACGGAAGAAAAGGCGGTCCCCAAGTTGGTAATGATACCCTCAAGTTTATCGATTCTAGTAGAATCTTGATTTACTCTTTCATTAACCATGGGTTCCTTTTCTTTATTTTTTTAAAGTGACTCCTACCTTAGATGCATATTGGGTAATTTGGTTGTGGATCTTTTTATCCAAATTTTCGATTAACTCTACGGTAGCAACTTTATTTTCAATAATTTCAAGTCTTTGCATCACATGCTCCAAAGTTAACATAGTTCCATTAACCAAAAGAGGTGGTGGGCCAAACAAATCTATCATAGCATTATAAGAATCAAAAGTATGGCTACCCAAGAAATTTCCTCCGGTAATGGTATCAAGAATGTATCTATTCCAAGGAGTGATGCCTACATAAAAACTGCGAAGAAGAACGGAAGTAGATTTCTTCCTAGTAGATCTATTTTGCGCATTGCAAATTCTGTACCAAGCATCTTTTAGATTTTCTCCCTCCCTTTGTTTAAAATTAAGAACTTCATTCTCGGGAGATAAGGGAGTAGATAAAGGACTAGCCATAACGACAAAGCGAGCGGAAAAGAGAGGGCGAATAAAACGGCAAGGGTGAAGTGGGGGAGAGGAAAACGAGAGGGAAATGGAAAATAATGTAATGCAAGGGATAAGGGTTTGTGATGGGTACTTGGTATGTTGACTTTTGCGTAGACTCCCCGGCAACGGCGCCAGAAATCCTTCTTGCTACCTCTTGAGCACTGCGTTGGTTTTTCCCTTTAAGAGGAAAGGGTGATGCAGTAAAGTAGCGTAAGTATTTCCCTCAGTTTTGAGAACCAAGGTATCAATCCAGTAGGAGACCACGCTCAAGTCCCTCGCACCTACACAAACAAATAAGAACCTCGCAACCAACGCGATAAAGGGGTTGTCAATCCCTTCACGGTCACTTACGAGAGTGAGATCTGATAGATATGATAAGATAATATTTTTGGTATTTTTATGATAAAGAGAAATAAAGATGCAAAGTAAAATAAAAGGCAATAGAAATAGCTAAGTGCTGGAAGATTAATATGATGGAAAATAGACCCGGGGCCATAGGTTTCACTAGTGGCTTCTCTCAAGAGCATAAGTATTACGGTGGGTGAACAAATTACTGTCGAGCAATTGATAGAATTGAGCACAGTTATGAGAATATCTAGGTATGATCATGTATATAGGCATCACGTCCGTGACAAGTAGACCGACTCCTGCCTGCATCTACTACTATTACTCCACACATCGACCGCTATCCAGCATGCATCTAGAGTATTAAGTTCATAAGAACAGAGTAACGCTTTAAGCAAGATGACATGATGTAGAGGCATAAACTCATGCAATATGATATAAACCCCATCTTGTTATCCTCGATGGCAACAATACAATACGTGCCTTGCTGCCCCTGCTGTCACTGGGAAAGGACACCGCAAGATTGAACCCAAAGCAAAGCACTTCTCCCATTGCAAGAAAGATCAATCTAGTAGGCCAAACCAAACTGATAATCCGAAGAGACTTGCAAAGATAATCAATCATACTTAAAAAAATTCAGAGAAGATTCAAATATTGTTCATAGATAAACTTGATCATAAACCCACAATTCATCGGTCCCGACAAACACACCGCAAAAGGAGATTACATCGAATAGATCTCCACAAGAATCGTGGAGAACTTTGTATTGAGATCCAAAGAGAGAGAAGAAGCCATCTAGCTAATAACTATGGACCCGAAGGTCTGAGGTAAACTACTCACACATCATCGGAGAGGCTATGGTGTTGATGTAGAAGCCCTCCGTGATCAATGCCCCCTCCGGCAGGACGCCAGAAAAGGCCCCTAGATGGGATATCACGGGTACAGAAGGTTGTGGCGGTGGAATTAGGTTTTTGTGGATGCCTCTGGTGGTTTGGGGGTACGTAGGTATATATAGGAGGAACAAGTACGTCGGTGGAGCAACATGGGCCCCACAAGGGTGGAGGGCGCGCCTGGGGGGGGGGGGTAGGCGTGCCCCCTGCCTTGTGCTCGCCTCGTTGATTTCTTGACGTGGACTCCAAGTCCTTTGGATCACGTTTGTTCCGAAAATCACGTTCCCGAAGGTTTCATTCCGTTTGGACTCCGTTTGATATTCTTTTTCTGCGAAACACTGAAATAGGCAAAAAAACAGCAATTTGGGCTGGGCCTCCGGTTAATAGGTTAGTCCCAAAAATAATATAAAAGTGTATAAATAAGCCCATTAAACATCCAAAACAGAATATAATAAAGCATGGAACAATAAAAAATTATAGATACGTTGGAGACGTATCATAAAACAATTGCATATGAATGTAAAGGGAGGAGTTTGAGGGAGCAAACGCAATGTTGACACAGAGATTTTTTATCCGTGGTTCCGATAGGTGGTGCTATCGTACATTCATGTTGATGGAGACTTCGACCCACGAAGGGTACGGTTGTGCGAGTCCACGGAGGGCTCCACCCACGAAGGGTCCATGAAGAAGCAACCTTGTCTATCCCACCATGGCCGTCGCCCATGAAGGACTTGCCTCACTCGGGTAGATCTTCACCACAATCTTGACGGAGGCTCCCAAGTGACACCTAGCCAATCTAGGAGACACCACTCTCCAAGAGGTAACAAATGGTGTGTTGATGATGAACTCCTTGCTCTTGTGCTTCAAATGATAGTATCCCCAACACTCAACTCTCTCTCATAGGATTGGATTTGGTGGAAAGAAGATTTGAGTGGAAAGAAACTTGGGGAAGGCTAGAGATCAAGGTTTATGTGGTTGGAATGGAATATCTTGACCTCAACACAAGTGTAGGTGGTTCTCTCTCAGAAAATCGTTGGAAGTGTAGGCATGTTCTGATGGCTCTCTCCACGAATGAAGAGTGGGTGGAGGGGTATATATAGCCTCCACACAAAATCTAACCATTACACACAATTTACCAAACTCGGTGGGACCGAATCATGAAAGTCGGTCGGACCGATTTGGTTCATAATGTGAACGTTAGGATTTTCGGTGGGACCGACACGTCAACTCGGTGGGACCGATTTCATTAGGGTTAGGGCATAACGTAATCTCGGTGAGACTGATTACACAAACTCGGTGAGACCGATTTTGGTAATAGACTAACCAGAGAGTTGGTCAGCAAACTCGGTGGGACCGATTCGCTCATCTCGGTTGGACCGAAACGTTACGAAAGGGAAACAGAGAGTTTGCATTGCAATCTCGGTGGGATCGATCACTCATCTCGGTTTGACCGAAACATTACGAGTGGAAACAGAGAGATTAAAATCCCATCTCGGTGAGACCGAGATCCCTATCGGTGAGACCGAAAATACTAGGGTTTCTGGCAGTGGCTATGTCAAGAGAACTCGTTGGCGCCGGATAGAAAATTTTGGTGGGGCCGAGTTTGACTTTTGGTTTTGGGACATATGTGGATATGAGAAAGTAGTTGAGGGCTTTGGAGCATATCACTAAGCATTTTGAGCAAGAACCTCATTAAGCAGCACCTCACCCCCTCTTAATAGTATTGGCTTTTCCTATGGACTCAATGTGATCTTGGATCACTAAAATGAAAAATGTAGAGTCTTGTGCTTTGAGCTTGAGCCAATCCTTTTGTCCTTAGCATTTTGAGGGGTCCACTTTTCTCATCCATGCCATGCCAATCATTGAGCTTTCCTGAAATATTTATCTTGAAATAGCATTATCTCAATGAGCTACATGTTGTTAGGAATTACCAAAACCACCCGGGGATAGTTGCACTTTCAGCACACAATATTTACTCAGGTTCGGGCCCTCTCTAAGAGGTAAAACCCTACGTCCTGCTTGCTTATATTGCTTGTGTATATGGGGATTGCAGAATTGATCTACCACGAGATCGGATGAACTAAACCCTAAACTAGTAGGATGGTGATTGTTCTCCTAGCCTCTACGGACTAAACCCTCTGGTTTATATAGACACCAGGGGTATTAGGGTTTACATATAGTCGGTTACATCAAGGGAACGCCGGATCTTCCACCTTGCCTTGGAGTACACACCAAGGCACAAAAGGTCTTCGGTCCAGATATAGTACGGCCCAATAGTCCGTCCTATGAGAGATAGGCCAGCCACTCGAGGAACCCCTAGTCCAGGACCTCCATAGTAGCCCCCGAACTAGCCTTCAACACCGGAGTTCAACCGCCCTGGGCTTCCCGAAGTCTTCGACTTGCGAGGCGAGTTCCCATCTTCTCCCTGTTCATCTGATTCCAACAGTTTGACAACCGATGACTTCTCACTCTATCACAGAGTAGTGGTCCCTCACCATTAACTTTGTCAAGCGTGACCCTCGATTTCCGTGCGTCTACCAGCAGGTGAACATGCTGGCTCTTTTTACAAGAACACCCTCCTAGGACCAGAAAACATGCCTATAAAATAAGCCAAGGATGCATTAGGTGATTCATTCATCCCTAACCAAGCAAATCCCTGCCCAAAGAAAACTCAAGGCACATGGCCGGCGCCCCTGGCTCATCCTCACGGCCAACTCCCGGGCGACTGGTGTAGTTGCTCCGTTTCGCTCCTCCAGCTGTGCGATCTCCAACGGGAAGGATACCTCCCAGCCGTGGATCTCGTCACCCTCCGAGCTGGATTGACTTCAGTGAATGGCGAAGCCCTTGCAGAGAACTTACCCACTCCAAGCAAAGATGAGAGGTTATGTTTTGTATCCTTCCTTCTAAGAGGCCTGGATTTCCCATTCACCCCTTCTTGAGGGGCCTACTAGAGTTTTGCGGGATCCAACTCCACCACCTCACCCCTAGATCAATTCTGCACATCTCTGGCTTTGTCGCCTCTTGTGAGATGTTTCTGGGATGTGAGGCCCATTTCGAGTTATGGAGGAAGTACTTCTACCTCGTCCCTCGTACCCATGGGTTGTCAATTTTTTAAGTAGGTGGAGCCGAAGTGTGTCGCATAGCCGGCACGGGATATCCCATCAGGACTCCCAAAATAGATTCCGAAGAATGGACTTCGGAGTGCTTTTATATAAAAGACGTCCCCCTGTTCGAGCTAGTTCGGAGAGGTCTCCCTGAGTATTCGGACGCCTCGTCAAAGAAGCGACTTAACTGGTGACCCAAAAGCCCCTCCAAAGGGGAGTCCACCGAGGTGCAGTGCCTAGTCGCAAAGGTAAGGGTGATGGCCCATGGCAAATTAACCATGATTGACGTAATGGCCGCAACAATTGATCGATGTGTGCAACCCCTTCAGCAAAGGACGCACCCCCTGTGGTGCTACAATGGGACAAGTGACGCATCCCACTACAAGCGGCAAGGGCCAGACAATCAAGCAGCAATGGCCGCCATGTTGGCAGATTGAAAGGCGAAGAAGAATTTGCCCACCTAAGAAACTGCAAAGGCTACTCGGGCTACAAACCCATCAAATGGGTAAGTTTAAACTCATGTACATAGCTCGGACATTACATCTGAATACTAATCGGTTCAACCATTTTTTCGAACAGAGCTCGAGATGCCAAGTTGAAGGCATCAACGACCCCTCTCTTCAACTAGAGGATCATTCCCGCGACGACGACCCAGGCTTTCATGAGGACCCAGAGATATCAATTGACTTTGAGGACGGGGTTTTCTTTCAGAAAAGCCTTGACGGTTCCTAGGTGGCTATCACAGCTGATCACCCTGGGCTCCTCCCCTCCTCCGCCGTTGGTAATAAGAAGGCCTGCCGTCAAACAGGGCGTTCACCTGCGCTACTCCGGCTATGCTAACTTCTACTCCCAAGGGTCGCTGTACCGCGCGCCGAGCACCGACGGAGGCGGTGTCAATTCCGGCTAACAAAGGAGCCTCCAAACAAAAAGCGGCCACGAGAGCTACGCCAATCGTATCTTTGGTAAAAGGTAGTGCGCTTTAAAGTTCCCATAAGTTCATTATTGGCCTCACCGCCGCGGGGCACTATTGATGTTTTAATTTGGGTTTGTAGGAAAAAGGTACCACTTCGATCGTCCGAAGACATTGAAGGAGTGTCAGGGCGCGTTCGAAGCTCCTCAGCACAGGCAGAGGTTAATGCGTGGGGTAGTACTGCAGACCAGCCCATAGAAGATTTTGAGGACGTCTCGGTCACCAATTCCTGGGTTGAAAGTGTGATGAATCATTGATGATGAAAGGAATCCCTGCGTCATGCCACCTTGTCCGATCAAGAGTTTAATGCCTTTAGTTCGGTTGACGCATACCACGTAGCGGCCCGAATCGGCTTGAGGGGATTGCCAATCTTCTGTCGACCAATATGCAGGTAAGAGAGGGTTTTGATGACCGAATATAAATGCTAGCCTAGTAGCCCCCAAGCCTTGATTCGGGCAGGGCAGCTGAGTTAAGGTTGGTGAATATAGTTATTTATGGTTTTCGGTAGGCTTCAAAGGACCAGAATAAAAAGTTGTCTGGAGACCTTGAGTCAAGTCGAACATAGTTCGCTGATGTGAAGGCCCAATTAGAGGCGGTGATAAATTTCACCAGCGAGGCCCATGATGAGGGGAAGTTTTTAACATGCATGAATTGTGCCAATGTGCCCTGTTTGACACTGGCTTTCTTTGTGGCAGCCGAATCCATAGGTCACAAAAGGACCTGGATGCCGCCAAAGAGTCTCAACGGTATGCTGAGTCACAGCATGAAGCCGGTGTACGGGTGTTAAAGCGAAGCCATGAGGAAACCAACAAACTGAAGGTAGAGAACCAGCAACATGCCAAGGAACTGGAGATTTTGAAGGCTCAATTGGCGCGCTCTGGGAGATAACGAAAGATTAAAGAGCGGCATGTTCAATAAGTGTCCTTTAAGCATTGGATGTTTATAGCTACTTGCAATGCTTGAATATAACAAATATGCCATGCTTTATGCTAGGTCTCCTCACTGGTTGGCCCGAAGAAGAGGTCAATTCCTTTGGCAGGGATCTTTTAAAAGAACTGTCTGTGGTTCATGAGAAAGCTCGAAAAGCTATGAAGAACATGGTCAAGGTGTTATGGCCGACCGAAGTGGCACCGGACGATATGGCCGAACTGGCGAATCGCTTTAAGCACTACAAAAAAAGACAAATCTGTGACATTTTGGGCCGAACGAATTTTTTCCTATCATGCTCATGACACTTCTATGACGATAGTTCTGACAAAAACCGGTATCATCATAGATGTGGTGGGCTCCTACTTCTATGACAAAAAATCATGACAGAAAATGGGCTTTTCGTCCTGGGCGGGCCGGAGACGCACCTGCATGACATTCTTTGGGCCGTCCATGACGGAAAAAATCATGGTAGAAGCGAGGTGATGTCTACTACGCAAACTTCTTCTTGTAGACGTTGTTGGGCCTCCAAGTGCAATGGTTTGTAGGACAGTAGCAAATTTCCCTCAAGTGGATGACCTAAGGTTTATCAATCTGTGGGAGGCGTAGGTTGAAGATGGTCTCTCTCCAACAACCCTGCAACCAAATAACAAAGAGTCTCTTGTGTCCCCAACACACCCAATACAATGGTAAATTGTATAGGTGCACTAGTTCGGCGAAGAGATGGTGATACAAGTGCAATATGGATGGTAGATATAGGTTTTTGTAATCTGAAAATATAAAAACAGCAAGGTAGCAAGCGATAAAAGTGAGCGTAAACGGTATTGCAATGCTAGGAAACAAGGCCTAGGGTTCATACTTTCACTAGTGCAAGTTCTCTCAACAATAATAACATAATTGGGTCATATAACTATCCCTCAAAATGCAACAAAGAGTCACTCCAAAGTCACTAATAGTGGAGAACAAACGAAGAGATTATTGTAGGGTACGAAACCACCTCAAAGTTATTCTTTCTGATCGATCTATTCAAGAGTTCGTACTAGAATAACACCTTAAGACACAAATCAACCAAAACCCTAATGTCACCTAGATACTCCAATGTCACCTCAAGTATCCATGGGTATGATTATACGATATGCATCACACAATCTCAGATTCATCTATTCAACCAACACAAAGTACTTCAAAGAGTGTCCCAAAGTTTCTACCGAAGAGTCAAGACGAAAACGTGTGCCAACCCCTATGCATAAGTTCACAATGTTACGGAACCCGCAAGTTGATCACCAAAACATACATCAAGTAGATCACGTGATATCCCATTGTCACCACAGATAAGCACGTGCAAGACATACATCAAGTGTTCTCAAATCCTTAAAGACTCAATCCGATAAGATAACTTCAAAGGGAAAACTCAATCCATTACAAGAGAGTAGAGGGGGAGAAACATCATAAGATCCAACTATAATAGCAAAGCTCGCGATACAATAAGATCGTATCACCTCAAGAACACGAGAGAGAGAGAGATCAAACACATAGCTACTGGTACATACCCTCAGCACCGAGGGTGAACTACTCCCTCCTCGTCATGGGTTGCGCCGGGATGATGAAGATGGCCACCTGTGATGGATCCCCCCTCTAGCAGGGTGCCGGAACTGGGTCCCGATTGGTTTTTGTTGGCTACAGAGGCTTGCGGTGGCGGAACTCCCGATCTATTCTTCTCCCCGATGTTTTTAGGGTATATGGATATATATAGGCGAAAGAAGTCGGTCAGGGGAGCCATGAGGGGCCCACGAGGGTGGGGGGCACGCCCAGGGGGGCAGGCGCGCCTCCATGCCTCGTGGCCACCTCGAAGCTTCCCTAACTTCAACTCCAAGTCTCCTGTATCACGTTCGTTCCAAAAATCATGCTCCCGAAGGTTTCATTCTGTTTGGACTCCGTTTGATATTCCTTTTCTGCGAAACACTGAAACAAGGGAAAAAACAGAAACTGGCACTGGGCTCTGGGTTAATAGGTTAGTCCCAAAAATAATATAAAAGTGCATAGTAAAGCCCATTACACATCCAAGATGGATAATATAATAGCATGAATACTTCATAAATTATAGATACGTTGGAGACGTATCACTAGGGCGAGGAAAATTTCAGGGAGTTCCCGGTTATGGTGGGCGGTCGGGGCCGAATGATGCACGGAGGTTTGTGCGTTTCTCTCATATACGTACGCACATGTGTGCGAGGCATTGCGCTCTAACTAAACCCGAGCGAGGCGTTGGGCTCTAACTGAACCCGAGTGATTGCACTAGCTATGTTACTGAACTCCGATCGATCCCTTGCTGTTAACTGAAACCGAGTGATTCCTTCTCTACTGCTGCTAACTGAAGTCGATCGAAACTGCCTCTTGATGAACAGTTCCTTGTGGGGGTTTGATGAACAGTTCCCGGTGGGGGTTGGATGAACAGGATCCCGTGGTAGTAGAGGCCGTTGCCGCTGGATGAACATGACCCCTATCGACGAGGTGGGGGTGGATGAACAGTAGCCGGTGGAAGGATGGTTGAATAGGACCCCGTGGAGGGATGGTTGAACAGTAGTCGGTGGAGGCTAGATGAACAGGACCCCGTGGAGGGCTGGATGAACAGTAGCCGGTGGAGGCTGGATGAACAGTAGCCGGTCGAGGCTGTATGAACAGGACCCCCGTGGATGAACAGTAGCTGGTGGAGGCTAGAGGAAGTCGACGGTGGATGAACAGTAGCAGGTGGAGGTTGGAGGAAGTTGAGGGTGGATGAACAGTAGCTCGTGGAGTCCCGTTTTGCGGTATGCCATACCCCTCCCGATGAACAGAACCCCGTTTCGACCGCAGGCGCTCCAACACAAGTCCGTTTCCTCCATTTTGCGATACGCCACACCCCTCCCGATCAACATCACCCCGTTTCGATCGTAGGCACTCGAACAAAACTCCGTTTCCTCCGTTTTGCGGTACGCCAGACCCTTCCCGATGAACAAGACCCCATATCGACCATACGCGGTCGAACAGAAGGCCGTTTCCTCCGTTCTGTGGTACGCCAGACCTCGTTTCGGCTGTTCCGTCCAAGCCGGTTGGCTCCCGTTGAACACACGACGCTGTTTACTCCGTTCCGACCCAGCCGGTTGCCTACCGATGAACATGATTAGTCGCTGTATGCGTTAGAGACCCCGCCCATATGTACGTACATAGCCGTATTTACTATCTTGCAGCATGGCCGTACGTACGTGTACATGATATAGACAGGACTGCGTGACATGCTATGTTGGCACCTCTACTTCAACACGTGCTGCTCCTTACTCGGCCACGGTACATCGCTGCAGAGGGACCGATCGACTGCTATGTACGTACACGTTCGCGGCCGGACAGATAACGCTACCTTCACTTCAACTTGGTGGGTCCCAGCTATCAGGGGGTAAGAAGGCAGTTACTTCCGTGCGAAGATAAAGCCGGTGGGTCCCAGCTGTCAGGGGGAACCTTTTTTCGCGAAATACAGAGGCCCTTCCGGTAGGTCCGAGGTGTCAGGTGGAGGAATCATTATTTTGCGCGTAATAAGGAGGCACTTCTTTGCATGCGGCCATGGACCCAGCTGTCAGCCTCTCCACTTACAGTCCTCTTCTGATGGCTGTCGTTCGTTGATCGTGTTGACGACGCCATACCGTCCAAGAGCACCAAGGTGGTGGAAGATGGAGCGACCTATGAAGGGAACGACCCGGAGCCGGGGAATACGCAGCGGTGGATGCCCACGCGGAGGGGAGTATGAGGGTTGACTGCTTCGGCTGCGGTTTGAGGGTGCCATCTCCGGAGAATAACAGGGGGTGTGGGTGAGTAGAGGGAAGGCCTGGCTAGCGGTGGGAGTAGGGTGGGGCGGTGAGGCCTGTGTGGTAGCACAACCGGCCACGAGAGGCAGGAGCAGGCGGCGCAGCCGGCGCTGGTTTGAGAGGCAGGAGCAAGAAGACCAGAGGTTGAAGAAGCACGACGACCGTTGGATGGACATTGTACAGTCACCACAGCTAGAATCGTTTATATTGACTAAGTTGACAAAGCCCCGCGTCCGCGTCAACTTAGTAGGCCTACAAGTTAGCCTCCAAATATGGTGGGACCGACCTAGCAGCGGGGCTATTCATTATTTTTGTGCGTAATAGCTGGTGGATCCGAGCTGTCAGCGGGGGGAATATTTTTTTTGCGAAATACAGAGGCCCTTCCGGTGGGTCCCAGCTATCAGGAGGAGGAATTGTTATTTTGCGCGTAATAAGGAGGCACTTCCTACACGCAAAAAAGGAGGTTCCTTCCTTGCGTGCGGCCATGGACCCAGTGATCAGCCTCTCCACGTACAGTCCTCTTCCGATGGATGTCGTTCATTGACCACGCCGTGCCGAGAGCACCAAGGAGGTGGACGACGGTGAGGCAAGTAAGGGAACGACCCGGAGCCGAGGAAGACTCGGCAGTTGTTTCCCGTGCAGAGTGGTACGAGGTTTTACTTGTTCGGCCGCAGTGTGAGGCTGGCGTCGCCGGAGTATAACAGGAGGTGTGGGTGAGTAGAGAGATAGCCAGGCCAGGGATGCGAGTATGGTGGGGCCGTGAGGCCTGCCCGGTAGCACAGCCGGCCACGAGAGGTGGGAGCAGGCGGTTCCGCCGGCGCTGGTTTGGGCGGCTGGAGCAGGAAGATCAGAGACTGAAGAAGCACGATTGCCGTTAGATTGACATCTAACGACCTGATGCTGGTAGAGTCGATTGTTGACTAAGTTTCTTTTTTTGAGAAACCTTGTGTATGCATGTACTTAGTAGGCCTACAAGTCAGCCTCCAAATCCGTGGCAGACAACATAGAGCCCATTTGCTAATTTTTCAATAATTTGCAGCCCATTTGCTAATTCTTAAGGAATTTATTACATCCCATTTTTTGTCCAGGACCACAGTCCAAAAGTTCAAACTTATTTTGCATATTTCGGTGGAGTCTGAACTGTTTTAATGCAGAAATGATAAACATTTATTTTTTAATAACTTATTGATTTGCCAAAAAATATCATTTTGTTTTTGTAAGCTAATAAGATGTGGGACAATTGAGTTGGTTTAAGGGAAAACCAGTGGTAAAAGAATCAGTGCTGGGAGGAAAATAAAATAAAAAATAACACTACTGCAGGATGCTGCTAACGCGACACTACGATCAGAGACCCTTTGACAAAAGTGTGTGCGATGCATTAATCACAAACGGGGATGTAAAAACCATCAAAAAAGGTGCAAAATGTTTGCGATGGCGGAGCCATCAAACACGGTTCAGATTTTAGCTGCGTGCGTGATTCAGGGCACACGATTAACCTGTTCGAACTGTTTGCGATGAGCAGAACAACAGAAACGGGCAACCATATCAATGTGTGTGTGATATACAGCATACAGTTCACTCCGATGAACCGTTTGCTATTAGGGAGTGCAACATAAACGGTTAGCAAGATCAAGGTGTGTGTGATATAGGGCATACGGTTCACTCGGAAGAACTGTTTTCGATTAGCAAACACAACAGAAACGATTCAACTTAACAAGATGTGTGTGATACGTGGCAAACAGCCGACTCGGATGAACTGTTTGCGATGAGAAATTACAACACAGACGGTTAATACAGTTAGTTCATGTGCGATTCTGTGTGTACAAAAAACTTTGAAAAATGCAAACAAGTTGCTTGCGGTGGCTAGGAGTATCGCACATGATGCGTCTGCGAGTACTCGTGTGTGATGATTAGTAAGTTACACATACGTTTCCTTATGTTAACACTTGTGTGCTAAATAACACGTGGCACCGGATACGGTATTCGGGTTGTGTGTGTGTGCTCCACTTAGTCTTCCCGCGCTCCAGCGAATGCTTCCCGCTCTCCACATGGGTGAATTGTAAAATCCATGCCTATTCCCTCACCGGTTTCCCGCCACCAGCTAACGGCTTGCTGCATATAACCCAGGCGGCAATGCACCGCCGCGACACTCTGCGAAGATCTAGTCCTCACCCATCTACCATTAGCTATTCCAAGCATGCCAGGCAACGACCAAAGCTTCAACGTCGACGCCTACCTGCGTTACATCTTCGGCAAGGAGAACGAGCCGGAGCAATCGGGGAGCAAGAGCTTCATCGGCCGGTGCAGGCACCATGGCCCATCGGTAGCAATATCGGCATCACAGTCCTTGGGAGCACAATCGACATATTGCAGAGGAGGTGTGATGAGAAATTTTCCATCCACAGTGCAAAAGATCCAGAGCTGCTCGGCGGCATGATCGACGACCCACCCGAAGAGCCGCCGTCACCAGTGCTCATCGAGAGCCTGATGCCCCGCAAGGAATGGGCAGAGGTCCTCTGCAACTCAGTCAAGACAAAGGCAGCCTGCGGCTTCATCATTGCCCGCGGCAGCCATGTCAACCTCGATCCCGATGATGTGGTGGCTAGGCTCGAGTGCATCCTTGGCGGAGTTGACGTCCCCGACGAAGTAGAACATCGCCAACGTGATATCTTGAGGATGCAGGTGATCGACGGAATTTGCTACCAGGCCAAAGACATGCAAATGGAGCGGTTCCGCGGAGTTGTCATGCACGCGATTGCACGCTGTCAAGCTCTTCTGGAAGAGGCCCAAAAACCCCAAGAGCCTCCCAGCGCCAGCAGCTCCGTAGGCGGAGGCGGGTCGGGACACTTGGAGTAAACGGCCGCAAGGGTGCTATGCTGATCATGGAGTCCGAGAAGACCATTGTCGGAAGGCCGCCAGCTCAGCCTTTTAGCTTATATTTTATTATAATTGTATGCATATGTAGGTCATGAGTGTTTTGGGCCTTGCCGCATGTGGCATTTTAAATTATCCTGAATATGTAAGACAATTATTAAGAATTATTAACCGTTGCCATCGTAACTTTGCCTCAACGGCAAGCAGAGCGCGCGCAGGGATGCCAGAGCAGAGCGCGCCGTGGCCGCCTCAACGGCGAGCAACCACGTGGTCAACCTTCTGCCATCAATAAATTTTGACCTTGTTTCTCGTCACATTGCTGATTACAACGCAATAAGTAATTGCAAATCTGTTCACACCTATCAAACTAATGTGTGTTCACACTTAGCACCGGGCTATAAAAACTTCCCACTTGAAAAAATTACTTCACAGTTCCTCTCCTCATCACCCACAAAACTGGTTTTTTCTGTCAAGTCGTTCCGCCATGACCGGTAGGAGGAGTTTAGGGTGGACATATAACCAGGCAGCAAAGACCAAGGCCGCAGATGCACTAGAGAGGTCCCGCCGCGAAGCCGCAGCCGCAGTAGAGATGTCCCGGCGCGCCGCGGAGCCCTCGAACGATCTCTCACGGGCACGCGAGGGCTCTCACAAGCGCATTCGCGGCGTCGGCCATCGCGACGAGCCGGTGTTCCTTAAGTCCTTTGCCGGCGACGATGATGACATTCTCGCTGGCGTCACTACGCAGCAGGAGCTGGTCGACGACTTGATGATGCTGCTCAAGATCAGCGATGCCTCGGTTGACAAGCCGACCGGCCTCGTTGAGCAACTCATGGGTGATAATGTGAAGCTCCTCAAGTTGGTCACCGAGAAGGAGGAGGCCACCGGCTGGAATATGCTGCATGAGCAGAGCAGTGCCTCGAAGATGACACTAAAAGCGGTCGTCGAGGAACTGATGGGTGGCTTGAGGAAGCTCCGGATCGAGCGCGAGCTGGAGGTGGAGGAATCCGTGGCTGCTTTCAAGCAAAGTCATGAGGAATTGAAGAAGGAGCTGGAGGATTTCGCCGCCCGGCGATCCATCGACGAGTAGAGACAGGAGCGACCCACATCGTTGTCTGCAATTTCCTTCTTCTCTTGCCCCCGTGTCTTCTGGGCTTTTGCCGCATGTGGCATTTTAAATTATTCGGAATATGTAAAACAATTATTATCTTCGCCCTTGTAAATTTGTCGTCGTATTATCCGTTGCCATTTTATTTGTGGTCGTATTATCCGTTGCCCTATGTGGCAATTTAAATTAGGGCGGAATACGAGTTGAAAACACGAACAAAGCAAATGCTGCCATGGGATCACAAGCAAACACCCTCCACCCAGGTGCTTTAATTAACCCATTAATGGAGAAGTTGTGAGCGAGGCGGGCTGCAGCTGGTGCATGGGGGTCAAAGAGCTCGCTTCCCGGTGAGCATGGGCGGCCTTGCTGCTCGCACGTGTCCCGTCGAGCCTGCGAGGTGGACATGATGCACGCGTCCCGTCGAACCTGCGCGGCGGACTGCTCGCACGCGTCCCGTCGAGCCTGCATGGCGGTCTCGCGCTCGTCCCGTCTAAGCAAACAGCTGCACGCACGCCACCAAGTATGGTTGAATTTTGACACGGTTAATATAATACAACCGTTTGTGATATTAACGTGTCAGCTTTTTGTTTCAAAAATGACTTCGTTGGCTACTAATGTGTGCGCCTCTTCTCAAACTGGATAATTTTTTTACCATGGCATATATGTGCCATGTCATGAAACCATGCCAAGTTTCATGTTTTTTGGGTGACTTTTTGATTTACTGGGATTAAAAAACCGAGATTCTCAATGTTTCAGGATGACGACAAGTTTGTAATTCTTTCCCATTCCTTAAATGAGACCTAAACATGCACCCAATGACACATGTACGATTTCCCACCCATTTTGCTTCACTGGAGGATCTGGTTGTAGTTCAAATTTGAATTATGGACTATATTAAATGCATAGAAAACTTAGTAATTAGTAATATATATATATATATATATACAATGGCCAAACGAACCCTGAACAGTTTCAAATTTCAGCCCGACACTCCTGTTCTTCTATGTTGCCTGTAGAAAACAAAGTTCAAGGCGAGAAGAGGCAGCGATTATCATTTCGCCCTGATACGTCCATTTTGCATCATGCTTTTATATTGATATTTATTGCATTATGGGCTGTTATTACACATTATGTCACAATACTTATGCCTATTCTCTCTTATTTTACAAGGTTTACATGAAGAGGGAGAATGCTCGCAGCTGGAATTCTAGGCTGGAAAAGGAGCAAATATTAGAGACCTATTCTGCACAACTCCAAAAGTCCTGAAACTCCATGGAAGTTATTTTTGGAAATAATAAAAATACTGAGCGAAGAAAATACCAGAGGGGGCCCACACCCTGGCCAAGAGGGTGGGGGGCGCGCCCCCTGCCTCGTGGGCCCCCTGGTGGCCCTCTGGTGCCCATCTTCTGCTATATGAAGTCTTTCGTCCGAGAAAAAAAATCAAAAGCAAGCTTTCAGGACGAGACTCCGCCGCCACGAGGCGGAACCTCGGCGGAACCAATCTAGGGCCCGGGCGGAGCTGTTCTGCCGGGGACACTTCCCTCCGGGAGGGGGAAATCATCGCCATCGTCATCACCAACGCTCCTCTCATCGGGAGGGGGCCAATCTCCATCAACATCTTCACCAGCACCATCTCCTCTAAAACCCTAGTTCATCTCTTGTATCCAATCTTTGTCTCATAGTCTCGGATTGGTACTTGTAGGTTGCTAGTAGTGTTGATTACTCCTTGTAGTTGATGCTAGTTGGTTTATTTGGTGGAAGATCATATGTTCAGATCCATTATGCATATTAATATCCCTCTGATTATGAACATGAATATGCTTTGTGAGTAGTTACATTTGTTCCTGAGGACATGGGAGAAGTCTTGCTATTAGTAGTCATGTGAATTTGGTATTCGTTCGATATTTTGATGGGATGTATGTTGTCTCTCCTCTAGTGGTGTTATGTGAACGTCGACTACATGACACTTCACAGTTGTTTGGGCCTAGAGGAAGGCATTGGGAAGTAATAAGTAGATGATGGGTTGCTAGAGTGACAGAAGCTTAAACCCTAGTTTATGCGTTGCTTCGTAAGGGGCTGATTTGGATCCATATGTTTCATGCTATGGTTAGGTTTACCTTAATACTTCTTATGTAGTTGCAGATGCTTGCAATAGGAGTTAATCATAAGTGGGATGCTTGTCCAAGTAAGGACAACACCCAAGCACCAGTCCACCCACATATCAAATTATCAAAGTACCGAACGCGAATCATATGAACGTGATAAAAACTAGCTTGACGATAATTCCCATGTGTCCTCGGGAGCGCTTTTCTCTATATAAGAGTTTGTCCAGGCTTGTCCTTTGCTACAAAAAGGATTGGGCCATCTTGCTGCACTTTATTTACACTTGTTACTTGTTACTCGTTACAATTTATCTTATCACAAAACTATCTGTTACCTATAATTTCAGTGCTTGCAGAGAATACCTTGCTGAAAACCGCTTATCATTTCCTTCTGCTCCTCGTTGGGTTCGACACTCTTACTTATAGAAAGGACTACGATATATCCCCTACACTTGTGGGTCATCAAGACTCTTTTCTGGCACCGTTGCTGGGGAGTGAAGCGGCTTTGGTAGGTGGAATTTGGTAAGGAAAAATTTATATAGTGTGATGAAATTTACTGTCACTTGTTACTATGGAAAGTAATCCTTTGAGGGGCTTGTTTGGGGTATCTTCACCTCAACCAGTAGAGCAAAGATTTGCTCCTCAACCTACTTAACCTACTGAAAATGAAAATGTTTACTTTGAAATTCCTTCGGGTATGATAGAGAAACTGCAAGCTAATCCTTTTGCAGGAGATGGAACATTGCGTCCCGATTTACACTTAATCTATGTGGATGAAGTTTGTGGATTATTTAAGCTTGCAGGTATGCTCGATGATGTTATCAAGAAGAAGGTCTTCCCTTTATCTTTGAAGGGAGATGCATTGACATGGTATAGGCTATGTGATGATATGCGATCATGGGACTACAAACGGTTGAAATTGGAATTCCATCAGAAGTTTTATCCTATGCATCTTGTTCGTCGTGATCGTAATTATATATATAATTTTTGGCCTCGCGAAGGAGAAAGCATCGCTCAAGCTTGGGGGAGGCTTAACTCAATGTTATATTCATGCCCCAATCATGAGCTCTCAAGAGAGATGATTATTCAAAAAATTTATGCTCGGCTTTCTGACAATAATCGCTCCATGCTCGATACTTTTTTGTACTGGTTCCTTTATGATGAAGACTATTGAATTCAAATGGGATTTATTGGAAAGAATTAAACACAACTCTGAAGATTGGGATCTCGACGAAGGTAAGGAGTCAGGTATAACACCTAAGTTTGATTGTGTTAAATCTTTTATGGATACCGATGTTTTCCATAAATTTAGCACTAAATATGGACTTGACTCTTAGATAGTAGCTTCTTTCTGTGAATCTTTTGCTGCTCATGTTGATCTCCCTATGGAGAAGTGGTTTAAATATCATCCTCCCATAGAAGTAAAAGTAGTTGAACCTATTAAAGTTGAAGAAAAGACTATCACTTATAATGATCCTATTGTTCCTACTGCTTATGTTGAGAAACCACCTTTCCCTGTTAGAATAAAGGATCATGCTAAAGCTTCAACTGTGGTTCATAAAAGTAATATTATAACTTATACACCTCCTGAGCAAGTTAAAGTTGAACCTAATATTGCTATTGTTAAAGATCTCTTGGCTGATAATATTGATGGGCATGTTATTTACTTTTGTGATGAGACTGCTAGAATTGCTAAACCTAGTGCTAAAGATAAACATAGACCTGTGGTAGGCATGCCTGTTATTTCTGTTAAAATAGGAGATCATTGTTATCATGGCTTATGTGATATGGGTGCTAGTGCTAGTGCAATACCTACTTCCTTATACAAAGAAATTATGCATGATATTGCACCCGCTGAGTTAGAAGATATTGATGTCACCATTAAACTTGCCAATAGAGATACTATTTCACCAATTGGGATTGTTAGAGATGTTGAAGTCTTGTGTGGGAATGGTAAATATCCTGCTGATTTTCTTGTTCTTGGTTCCCCACAAGATAGCTTTTGTCCCATTATATTTGGGAGACCCTTCTTGAGCACTGTTAATGCTAAGATAGATTGCAAGAAGGATGTTGTTACTATTGGCTTGGATGATATGTCTCATGAGTTTAATTTCTCTAAATTTCGTAGACAACCTCGTGATGAGGAATTGCCTAGTAAAGATGAAATAATTGGTCTTGCTTCTATTGCCGTACCTCCTAGTGATCCTTTAGAACAATATTTGCTAGACCATGAAAATGATATGTTTATGAATTAAAGAAGGGAAATAGATGAAGTATTCTTTAAACAAGGACCTATTATGAAACACAACTTGCCTGTTGAAATCCTAGGGGATCCTCCTCCACCCAAGGGTGATCCCGTGTTTGAGCTTAAACCATTACCTGATACTCTTAAATATGCTTATATTGATGAAAAGAAGATATATCCTGTTATTATTAGTGCTAACCTTTCAGAGCATGAAGAAGAGAAATTATTAAAAACTCTAAAGAAGCACCGTGCTGCTATTGGATATACTCCTGATGATCTTAAGGGCATTAGTCCCACTATATGTCAACACAAAATAAATTTGGAGAAAGACGCCAAACCAGTTATTGATCATCAACGACGGCTGAATCCTAAGATGAAAGAAGTGGTAAGAAAGGAAATACTAAAGCTCCTTGAGGCAGGTATAATTTATCCCATTGCTGATAGTCAGTGGGTAAGTCCTGTCCATTGTGTCCCTAAGAAAGGAGGTATTACTGTCGTTCCTAATGATAAAGATGAATTGATTCCGCAAAGAATTATTACAGGTTATAGGATGGTAATTGATTTCCGCAAATTAAATAAGGTCACTAAAAGATATCATTACCCTTTACCTTTTATTGATCAAATGCTACAAAGATTATCCAAACATACACATTTTTTTCTTTCTAGATGGTTACTCTGGTTTCTCTCAAATACCTGTGTCAGCTGATGATCAAGCAAAGACCACTTTTACTTGCCCTTTCGGTACTTTTGCTTATAGACGTATGCCTTTTGGTTTATGTAATGCACCTGCTACCTTTCAAAGATGCATGATGGCTATATTCTCTGATTTTTGTGAAAACATTTGTGAGGTTTTCATGGATGATTTCTCCGTTTATGGATCCTCTTTTGATGATTGCTCGAGGAACCTTGATCGAGTTTTGCAAAGATGTGAGGAAACTAACCTTATCTTGAATTGGGAGAAGTGCCACTTTATGGTTAATGAAGGCATTGTTTTGGGGCATAAAATTTCTGAAAGAGGTATTGAAGTTGATAAAGCTAAAGTTGATGTTATTGAAAAGATGCCGTGTCCTAAGGACATCAAAGGTATATGAAGTTTCCTTGGTCATGCCGGTTTTTATAGGAGGTTCATTAAGGACTTCTCAAAAATTTCTCGGCCTCTGACTAATCTCTTACAAAAAGATATACCATTTGTCTTTGATGATGATTGTGTAGAAGCATTTGAAATACTTAAGAAAGCATTAATCTCTGCACTCATTGTTCAGCCACCTGATTGGAATTTACCCTTTGAAATTATGTGTGATGCTAGTGATTATGCTGTAGGTGCTGTTCTAGGGCAAAGAGTTGATAAGAAATTAAATGTCATTCAATATGCTAGTAAAACTCTAGACAATGCCCAGAGAAAGTATGCCACTACTGAAAAAGAATTCTTAGCAGTTGTATTTGCTTGTGATAAGTTCAGACCTTATATTGTTGATTCTAAAGTAACTATTCACATTGATCATGCTGCTATTAAATATCTTATGGAAAAGAAAGATGCTAAACCTAGACTTATTAGATGGTTTCTCTTGCTACAAGAATTTGATTTGCATATTATTGATAGAAAGGGAGCTGAGAACCCCGTTGCAGACAACTTGTCTAGGTTAGAAAATGTTCTTGATGACCCACTACCTATTGATGATAGCTTTCCTGATGAACAATTGAATGTCATAAATGCTTCTCGTACTGCTCCATGGTATGCTGATTATGCTAATTACATTGTTGCTAAATTTATACCACCTAGTTTCACATACTAGCAAAAGATAAAGTTTTTCTATGATCTAAGACATTACTTCTTGGATGACCCACATCTTTATAAAGAAGGAGTAGATGGTGTTATTAGACGTTGTGTACCTGAGCATGAACAGGAACAGATCCTACGCAAGTGTCACTCCGAGGCTTATGGGGGGCACCACGCTGGAGATAGAACTGCACACAAGGTATTGCAATCCGGTTTTTATTGGCCTACTCTCTTCAAGGATGCTCGCAAGTTTGTCTTATGTTGTGATGAATGTCAAAGAATTGGTAATATTAGTAGACGTCAAGAAATGCCTATGAATTATTCACTTGTTATTGAACCATTTGATGTTTGGGGCTTTGATTATATGGGGCCGTTTCCTGCCTCTAATGGATTACACATATTTTAGTTGCTGTTGATTACGTTACTAAGTGGGTAGAAGCTATTCCAACTAGTAGTGCTGATCATAACACTTCTATTACGATGCTTAAAGAAGTTATTTTTCCAAGGTTTGGAGTGCCTAGATATTTAATGACTGATGGTGGTTCACATTTTATTCATGGTGCTTTTCGTAAAATGCTCGCTAAGTATGATGTTAATCATAGAATTGCATCTCCTTATCACCCACAGTCTAGTGGTCAAGTAGAATTGAGAAATAGAGAGCTCAAATTAATTTTGCAAAAGACTGTTAATAGATCTATAAAGAATTGGTCCAAGAAACTTGATGATGCATTATGGGCCTATAGAACTGCATATAAAAATCCTATGGGCATATCTCCGTATAAAATGGTTTATGGAAAAGCATGTCACTTACCTCTCGAACTAGAACATAAGGCATATTGGGCTATTAAAGAGCTCAATTATGATTTCAAACTTGCCGGTGAGAAGAGGCTATTTGACATTAGCTCACTTGATGAATAGAGAACCCAAGCCTATGAAAATGCCAAGTTGTTTAAAGAAAAAGTTAAAAGATGGCACGATAAAAGGATACAAAAGCGCGAGTTTAATGTACGTGATTATGTGTTGCTATTCAACTCTCGTTTATGATTTTTTGCAGGAAAACTTCTCTCTAAATGGGAAGGTCCTTACGTTATCGAGGAGGTCTATCGTTCCGGTGCCATAAAAATCAACAACTTCGAAGGCACAAACCAAAGGTGAACGGTCAAAGAATTAAACATTATATCTCGGGTAATCCTATAAATGTTGAAACTAATATTATTGAAACCGTGACACCGGAGGAATACATAAGGGACACTTTCCAGAACGTTTCAGACTCCGAAAAGGAATAGGTACGTAGTACGGTAAGTAAACCGACTCCAAAACAGTTCTAATGGCAATTTTTCTCCGTTTTGGAATATTTAGAAAATAGGAGAATAAGAAGCAGTCCGGGAAGGACATGAGGCTTCGACGAGGGTGGGAGGCGCGCCCTACCCCCTTGGGCGTGCCCCCTGCCTTGTGGGCACCTCGTGCGCTCTCCAAACTCCGTTTTCTTGCACGATACTTCTTTCGGTCGGTAAAAATTCATTATACAATCACCTGAAGGTTTTGACCACCGTATCACGCGAATATCCTTTGTTTTTGTTTCGAGTTGTTTCTGCCACAGATTAGAGCAAGATGTCTTCTCAAGAGTCAGTCGGGGAGAGTCGGGTGTCTCATCCGACACCAGGTCTAGGGGCAAACAGCGATGCCTATCACTTTGGGCCCTCAACGGAGGAAGAGATGGAAGCTGACTTGAAAAAGATAGATGCCATGGAAGAGGATCAAGAAGTTACTTCTCGTTTCCACGCAGGTTTCATGATGGGGGAACTACAGAGCTCAGCTATCCCAAACTCGGTCATCCCCTCCAATGTTAAATTTCTCTCTTATGAAAATATGAAAAGGAGTGTTACTTGTTCTCCCGCAGCAATGTAGCATCCATGGGTGCAAGGAGCTTTAACCGTCACGGGTAAGCTCCGCAAGGAAATAATGGATCTTAAGCGGCAAGTCAACAAGCTCGAGGAGGAGAATCGTATCCTGAGGGGTATCATAGCCAAGAACATCACATCTTCACCCCCAAAGAAGGAGATATAATCATATGGGTATGGGCACTCCCCTTGGCAACTGCCAAGCTTGGGGGAGGTGCCCCGGTATCGTATCCCCATCACACTTCTATCTGTACCGTTTTTCTTAGTTCGATCCTTTTAGTAATATCTTGGTCTAGTAGAATAAAGTTTTAGTATGATTTAGCTTTGAGTTTTGCCTTATGATCCCTCTATGTAATCGAGTCCATGAGCTATATAATAAATATTAGTGTTGAGTCAAGGGCTTGATTATCTTGCTATGATCTTGAGGGAATAAAAGAAAAATAAAGAATAAAAAGAAACAAAGAGTTCATATTGATCTTATGGAGAGTAATGACTTCACATATAAAGAGTATGATGATTAAAAATTGTTGAGAGTTGACAAACATAGTTTTGGCCATCGTTGCAATTAATAGGAAATAATAAAGAAAGAGAGGTTTCACATATAAATATACTATCTTGGACATCTTTTATGATCGTGAGCACTCATTAAAATATGACATGCTAAAGAGTTGATGTTGGACAAGGAAGACAACGTAATGGGTTATGTTTTCTTATATCTAAAATAAAGTATATTGTCATGGATCATCCAACATGTGGAGTTTGCCTTTCTCCCTCATGCTAGCCAAATTCTTTGCACCAAGTAGAAATACTACTTGTGCTTCCAAATATCCTTAAACCCAGTTTTGCCATGAGAGTCCACCATATCTACCTATGGATTGAGTTAGATCCTTCAAGTAAGTTGTCATCGGTGCAAGCAATAAAAATTGCTCTCTAAATATGTATGATTGATCAGTGTGGAGGAAATAAGCTTTATACGGTCTTGTGATATGGAAGAAATAAAAGCGACGGATTGCATAATAAAGGTCCATATCACAAGTGGCAATATAAAGTGACGTTCTTTCGCATTAAGATTTTGTGCATCCAACCCTGAAAGCGCATGACAACCTCTGCTTCCCACTGCAAAGGGCCTATCTTTTACTTTTTATCTTCTACCTTATGCAAGAGTCAGGGTGATCTTCACCTTTCCTTTTTACATTTTATGCTTTGGCAAGCACGGTGTGTTGGAAAGATCCTGGTATATATATATCCAATTGGATGTAAGTTAGCATGAACTATTATTGCTGACATTACCCTTGAGGTAAAAGGTTGGGAGGCAAAACTATAAGCCCCTATCTTTCTCCGTGTCCGATTAAAACTCCGTAACCACAAGTATTGCGTGAGTGTTAGCAATTGTGAAATACTAAATGATAGTTGAGTATGTGGACTTGCTGAAAAGCTCTTACATAGACTCTTTCTGATGTTATGATAAATTGCAATTGCCTCAATGACTGAGATTATAGTTTGTTAGTTCTCAATGAAGTTTCTAATTCACACTTGACATTGTGGATAGATTGTTACTTTATCATAAGAAATAATATGACAATATCCATATATGTTGCTGTTATAAGAATGATCATGATGCCCTCATGTCTGTATTTTATTTTATCGACACCTCTATCTCTAAACATGTGGACATATTTATCTTATCGGCTTCCGCTTGAGGACAAGCGAGGTCTAAGCTTGGGGGAGTTGATACGTCCATTTTGCATCATGCTTTTATATCGATATTTATTGCATTATGGGCTGTTATTACACATTATGTCACAATACTTATGCCTATTCTCTCTTATTTTACAAGTTTACATGAAGAGGGAGAATGCCGGCAGCTGGAATTCTGGGCTGGAAAAGGAGCAAATATTAGAGACCTATTCTGCACAACTCCAAAAGTCCTGAAACTCCACGGAAGTTATTTTTGGAAATAAAAAAATAATACTAAGCGAAGAAAATACCAGAGGGGGCCCACACCCTGGCCACGAGGGTGGGCGACGCGCCCCCTGCCTCGTGGGCCCCCTGGTGGCCCTCTGGTGCCCATCTTCTGCTATATGAAGTCTTTCGTCCGAGAAAAAATCAAAAGCAAGAATTCGGGACGAGACTCCATCGCCACGAGGCGGAACCTTGGCGGAACCAATCTAGGGCTCGGGCGGAGCTGTTCTGCCGGGGACACTTCCCTCCAGGAGGGGGAAATCATCGCCGTCGTCATCACCAACGCTCCTCTCATCGGGAGGGGGCCAATCTCCATCAACATCTTCACCAGCACCATCTCCTCTAAAACCCTAGTTCATCTCTTGTATCCAATCTTTGTTTCATAGTCTGGGGTTGGTACTTGTAGGTTGCTAGTAGTGTTGATTACTCCTTGTAGTTGATGCTAATTGGTTTATTTGGTGGAAGATCATATGTTCAGATCCATTATGCATATTAATATCCCTCTGATTATGAACATGAATATGCTTTGTGAGTAGTTACGTTTGTTCCTGAGGACATGGGAGAAGTCTTGCTATTAGTAGTCATGTGAATTTGGTATTCGTTCGATATTTTGATGGGATGTATGTTGTCTCTCCTCTAGTGGTGTTATGTGAACGTCGACTGCATGACACTTCACCATTGTTTGGGCCTAGAGGAAGGCATTGGGAAGTAATAAGTAGATGATGGGTTGCTAGAGTGACAGAAGCTTAAACCCTAGTTTATGCGTTGCTTCGTAAGGGGCTGATTTGGATCCATATGTTTCATGCTATGGTTAGGTTTACCTTAATACTTCTTTTGTAGTTGCGTATGCTTGCAATAGGAGTTAATCATAAGTGGGATGCTTGTCCAAGTAAGGACAACACCCAAGCACCGGTCCACCCACATATCAAATTATCAAAGAACCGAACGCGAATCATATGAACGTGATAAAAACTAGCTTGACGATAATTCCCATGTGTCCTCGGGAGCGCTTTTCTCTATATAAGAGTTTGTCCAGGCTTATCCTTTGCTACAAAAAGGATTGGGCCATCTTGCTGCACTTTATTTACACTTGTTACTTGTTACTCGTTACAATTTATCTTATCACAAAACTATCTCTTACCTATAATTTCAGTGCTTGCAGAGAATACCTTGCTGAAAACCGCTTATCATTTCCTTCTGCTCCTCGTTGGGTTCGACACTCTTACTTATCAAAACGATAGATCCCCTACACTTGTGGGTCATCACGCCCACAAGAGGGGCATGTTTCCCTACAGGTACCACGAGGGTTGCGACAGGCTCCGGTTTGTAAAAGGCTTGTAATATAGCTTCGCCCAAATTGGACAATTATATGTACCATGTAGTGACACCATGCCAAGTTTCATGATTTCCTGGTGAGTATTGGATTTACAGAGATTTAAAAACCGAGATTCGCAAAGTTTGTGGCCACGCCAGGACGGCAAGATGGTTGAATTCGTTCCCATTCGTTCCATGTGACCTAAACATGCACCCCAAGGAAACATGTACGTTTTTTCTAGCTATTTTGGTGCACTGGAGCATGTATTTGTAGTTCGTATTTGAATTATGGACATTAAATGCCTAGAAAACTCAATTAATGAATAAAAAAGGTCAAACAAGCCCCGAATAATTTCAAAGTTCAGCGCGAATCTCCAGTTGTTCTGTGTCGCGCGTAGAAGAAAATACGAGGCTAGAAGAGGGAGTGATTATCGTTTGGCCCACAAGGGGACACATTTCCCTATCGAAACCACGAGGGTTCTTGCGACAGGCTCCAGTTCGTAAGAGGTTTGTAATAAAGCTTGGCCCAAATTGGCAATGTTTTTACCACGACATATATATGCCATGACGTGACACCATGCCACCTTTGATGACTTTCTGGTGAGTTTAGGATTTATGGGGACTTAAAAACCGAGATTTGAAATGTTTGAGGACGAGCCAGGACACCGGTACGGTTGTAATTCGTCCCCATTCCTGGCATGAGACCTAAACATGCACCCAAGGACACATGTATAATTTTTCTAGCCATTTTGGTGAACTGGAGCATGTATTTGTAATTCAGATTTGAATTACGGACATTAAATGCCTTGGAAACTCAATTAGTGTATAAAAAGGCCAAACGAACCCTGAATAAGTTTAAATTTCAGCACGGATATCCTGTCGTTCCATGTTGCCCGTAGAAGAAAATGCAAGGCGAAAAGAGGCAGTGATTATGTTTCGCCCACAAGGGGGACACGTTTCCCTATCGGAACCACGAGGCTTCTTTGAGAGAAGCTCCGGTTTGTAAGAGGCTTGTAATAAAACTTACGCCACAATGGACGAAAAAATTCCTCGACATATAAGTGCCATGTCGTGACACCATGCCAGGTTTCACGATTTTCGGCTTAGTTTTGGATTTACGGGCATTTAAAAACCGAGATTCTTCTCATGAAATGTTTTCAAATAGCACATGGTTCAATCACGAAAGCCGATATTCAATGATAACTTCGTGGAAACCATATTTTAAAATTTCATAAAAATCTGAAAAAAATGTGGGATGTTAAGAAGGTGATGTTTTATTGCGACACAAAATTTCAAGTTGAAAAACATTACGAGATGTGAGCTATGAAAAAGACAAATTAAGCCGTGAATAGTGACATGACTATTCGGCACTATTCAACGCTGATTTTGTCTTTTTCATGGCTCACATCTCGTATTGTGTTTCAACTTGAAATTTTGTGTGGCAATAAAACATCATCCTCTTAACATCCCGCATTTTTTTCAAATTTGTTTGAAACTTCAAAACATATTTTTCTTGTGGTTTTCACCGATTTCCATCGAATGTTGGTTTCCGTATGATATCCCCCCCCCCGCTGCGCGCGATCTGAGTCGTGCATTCTGATTGGCCAGAACCCAAACCCCACGGATCATACGTGTGCACCGTTGGATGCTCCCAGATCGAACGGCAACCCTGAGCCCTTTCGATAGCACATGCAGTACATGGGTAAGCACTGTGCACATGCGTCGTGTAGCTCACGCTTCCTTCTCTACTAGGTTTTCATTCAAAACAGGGTACCGTTTCTCGCCACTCCTCTCATCGGTTTCCCGCCTCTTCTCCCATCGTTTTCCCGCTACAAGTGTCAGTGCTCATTCAAGGCTAGCGACGACACACCGACCATGTAAAATATCCCACACAGTTTCTAAAAGCACAAATGTGTGTGATAGGAGGGAGTAGGTCCCATAGGGTGACCAGCGTGAAACGCCTTGACGGCAAGGAGGGAATTCTTATCAGCAAGGGCCGACTTCCCATCTGCTGGCCTAGTCGAATAGAACGCAGAAGTTAAGCATGCTCGGGCTGGAGTAGTCCAAGGATGGGTGACCCGTTGGGAATTGCATATCTCAACCTTCTAAGTGGACTATGTTTTTATCGGTTATTTTTTGCTCTAAAAAATTAAAGAATGATTGACTGGACCTGTCATGGCGATTATATAAACCTACTATGTTTTTATGGGTTATTTTTCCTCTAAAAAATTAATGAATGATTGACTTGAGCTGTCATGGTGATTATATAAACCTTTTTCAGGTTGCATGCAAGGTATAGGGGGCAGGGTGTTCTTCTCGAGCATGTCTCCCTTGTGCGGCTTATAGACGCGGCACATATCTGTGCGCTCCCCGAGGTATATATATATACTATCCTTTACCGACAATTAGGGGGGCCCACACAATCTATCCCTTTGACCCAACAACGAGAAGGGTTTAACCATGATGGTTTCCTATTGATACTAATAAGGTACACATGCATTGCACGCATGAGATTTGGTAACCAAATTATGAATAAATACCACACTATAGCATGTAAGCTTTGAGTCATATATGCATGATGTAGATGTTCGTTTAATTCTTATAGTTCATCTCAGCCAAAATAAATTAGTTTTATAAAAAAACTATTTTAAGATTCATGGAACTGTGCATTGTAAAGGTAAAAACAAAAAGTGACAATTCATTTAGAAAAAAAGTTTGGGCAATAAAAGATATGGAAGATTCTAGAGAGCAAAGGAGAAGTGCTTGTGTTTTGAGGTTTGTGCATTATGCTTAAGTTCAACCATGGAGTCTTCTAGATTGTACATGTGGCAGAATCTGGTGGAATGTAGATGATATCCAACGACCAGTAGTGCTCGGATTTGCCATCTCTGTACCGTCGGATTGGCTTCATCCAACGACCAACTTTCAAAGTTATTCACACACTATATAGGTGTATAGATATAGATGTGTTCCATGCTAGACAAAATAAAGTTTGGGCGCATGCGTGGGACGACCCACCCCTCGCCCCCGCCACCGCTGCCTTGAAGTTGGGAAACTGACATCGTACGTATCGAACCAGGCTTGGAGTCGGGTACGGTGTTCGGTTTGTAATTTAGTTGGTGGCCCATCGAAGTTGTGCATTTGGGATTTAAACACATCATACACCATCGTACCCATACATATTTTCGGGCCGCATGCAGTGTATACGGGGTCTTCTGATCGACCGCGTCTCCCTCGTGTAGTTTTTTGTGATGACACACATATCTGTGGGCTCCCCGAGTGTATATATATATCATCCCTTTGACCGATAATGAGGGGTATGTGGTGGCCATGAATGGATTCCTCCTAGTTCGTGTTAGGGCCGGTCACGTCACATGTCGCTCAACCAAAGCTCGAGCTCATGCGTTGTCAGGATTCCCTCCCAGATGCTTGGATTGCTGGGTTCGACCTACATCAAACCCTGCGTACTTCAACCACTTTTCCTTATTATCATACACGCATATTGTTATTGGACCATGCGCGATCTTGGGCACTCCCGCCCCGCATCAATTCCTTTACCCAAATTTTAGTAGCCGCCGTACTTCAACCGTCGCCCACACTCCTCCAGCACCGACCTTATAGTAAAATTGCAGTAACCGAGGCATTTGAACCATCGCCCTCCCTCGTCCACCACCATCTCCACCCACCATTACTAAAAAAATGTAGCCGCGGCGTATCCTCAAACACCAACCCCCCTCCACAGTCTCCCAGCCGCCCCTCCCCCTCGAACCCTAGCTCGCGGCCACCGCCGCAGCCAACCCCAGCCGGTCTGCCCGTTCCTCCTAGCTTAGATAATAAAGTTCAGGTTACCCAATGATTTCCATACTGTCGCCCACTCCCTTGAGTTTTTAGATGAGCCTGCGGTGTGCCTCCCCGCCAGATCCACATCCCCTGCTCTAGAATGTCGCAGCCTAAGCTCGACCACGTATCCCGGCGAGCCCGACGAGCGTTCGGCCAAGAAGAGGTTTATCATGGCCTCTCCGGCGGACGTTGGCGAGGTGGCCACCGTTCGCCCTGACCCGTCGATCACGGAGCAAGACGTCGCCGCGGATGCCGGCGAAGACGTTGACTACGTTGCCATGCCGAAGGCTTCATGTTAGCGGGCTAGCGTATTACTGTATCTTGGGAAAGCTAGCTACGACATCAAGCTCGTCCACACCGACGGCTTCACGCGGGCCATGTCACAGGTTAAGTGGTCCATCCCCAACCCCTCTGGTTCAACCGCCGTCGATCTCTTCGACAGCCCTGCCGCTGATCTCTTCTGCCAAGCGGTCAAGGATTTGCGAGCTTTATACGCCATCGAGCCCATTTTGTCATTTCTGAAGGACACGTTCTACGGCGGCGGCTTGGGATCCTCAATTGCCAAGTCAGATCTCATAGACCACGACCACGAGGAGGGCACCCACGAAGGTTCTTCCAAGGTGAAATGGCCCATCAGTGACATCAGAGAGCGCACCATGGGTATGTGCTCTTCCAACTGGAAGGATCCCGTCCATGAAATGTGAGGCAACATTCTATCAGCAAATCTTACCTTTTCTAGCTTGCCAACCCGTACCCTTTGTTGTAGTAGCATTTGCCGTGCGGTGCTTTAACTGTGCCATGTTTAATTATTTCAGTTATGCAAAAAAGTATTGTTCAATAGGTCTATGTGATGTTTAAGTATGAATTGTCCACTTCAGTTTCACGAATGGCTATATTTGGTTGTTTATAGTGATTAGATGCCTTGTTTATCTGTATTTGGTTGTTAGGTTGGTTGGAGTGAGCATTTTTCCAGTTATCGAGCAGATGCATTGTTTATCTGTATTTGGTTCTTAGTTTGGTTGCAGTGAGCATTTATCCAGTTATAGGGCAGATGCCTTGTTTATCTGTATTTGGTTGTTAGGTTGCTTTTTTTAGCATTTGTCCAGGTATCAAGCAGATGCCTTGTTTATCTGTATTTGGTTGTTAGGTTGCTTTTTTTAGCATTTGACCAGTTATCAAGCAGATGCCTTGTTTATCTTTATCTGCTTGTTAGGTTGGTTGCAGTGAGCATTTGTCCAGTTTTCAAGCATATGCCTTGTTTATCTATATTTGTTTGTTAGGTTGGTTGCAGTGAGACTCTGTCCAGTTTTCAATGGCTGTATTTGGTTGTTATACTGGTCATTTATGCCTTGTTTATTTCAGTCATTCACAATGTGTTGTTCATTATGTGCAAGTCGGAACTGTGCCTCTCGACTACATCAATACCAGTTTGAACGCCTATATTTGGTTCCAGTTATTCCTGGTGTAGTTAACACATGCCCTTTATTTCAGTTTTACACATTTATCCAGTGTGACGTTTAAGCATTACCTACATTCTATTCATTTTCAACAATACCAGTTTGAGTTGCAATATTTGATGGCTGTTAAGCCTGCTGTCGGTAACATTGCCTTCCATTTTATATCTGCTTTAATAGCATGCTGAAACCAACACATTCATGCTATCATTTGGAGATGATGTTGTTTACCTTTTCTATATTTGTTTGATGTTAAGGTTGCTGTGCTTATCATGCCTTTCCACTACTTATGCAGGACAACAACAGGAGTGGCAACAACAGGTTAGCTTCATCCCTCGGCTTGTACTCCCCCATCGTTCCATAATGTAGTGCATATAGATCCAGGCATGGACACTTGTTAGCTTCTAATATTGACCTGTTGCTTGTAGGTACATATGCCCTTGGCAAGGATCCATGCATCGACCATTTTTGCGTATGGCGCAATGAGATATTGATGAACAAGCATCAAGTGAGGAAACTGATAAGGATTATTAGCAAAAAGATACGAATGGTGGCAAGCAAATTATTTGTTTATGCTCTATCCAACACAATAGTGACCTGTAGGATGGTAACTACAAACTCTGCAGCCTTCTCTTTTTACTGCCCATAATGAGTTGTTAGACAACAATGTCTAAATCTTTTTCGTTCCCAGTGGTTCCCGAAGCAGTTCACTCAAGATTACCTCACAAAGTACATGATTGGTGGACACGCAATGAAGGTTAAAGTATTTCATCCAGACTACAATGAGCACCGAGAAGTCGTAATGAAGACAGTGAAGGATGGACGGGCAACCATCACAAGGGGTTGGCTTAGAGTCGTGCGCGCGTTACGCATGGAGGAGGGCACAATATGGGCATTCCACTTCACCTTCTCTAGCAACCAGAATGCCTTTCGCCTCTCTCTTTATAGTCTTTAGTACAACTGTGGTTCATCATTCTTTACTTAGTGCTTCTGTAGTTCTTCAGTATATATACATGTGCGTCGAATTATGCATTCGTGGTTGAACCTATAATTGTAATAAACATGGTTGGATATGAAATAAGTGATTGCCTACTTTCAAATTCAAAACATGTGATTTTTAAATTAGGGATTAATTAGGGATTACACTGCACACGGTTTGCGAAAGCGAAATGTCTACGATAGACGTGGAGATCAGAAACATTTCTAGGATCCACTACGTGTGCGATCAATCTCCACTGCACACACGACTTTCTCTTGAAAACTGTTTGCGTTAGGCCACCTTGCGCAAACGTTTACCACATAAAAACGGTGTGTGATGGACAACCTTTGCCACACAGTTTCTTCTACGCACCGTGTGTGATGCATTGAATAATGCAAACGATAAAATTGTTAATATCGTGTGCAATGGCAACACTATCACAAACGATTTAATGGGAAATTTTTTGTGTGATGTACCTGTGAACGGAAACGTTTTCCTTGGAGCGACTATGTGGGATGTACATACAAACGGAAACGTTTAGCAGGGACTGATTGTGTGGGATGTACTTGCGACTGGAAACAATTTCGCCTGTATAATTGTATTTTTTAGCTCTATTATATGTAATTCCGTATTTGAGCGCTTTCCGGTCGCACACGACCTCATTTTGCCGAGCGTGTGTGCCAGGAGGGCATATCCCCGACAGTTTCTGGGTCGTGTGGGAAGGACCCCCTATCGCCCACACTCACTTGGCAACGGTTCCAAATGCCGTCGCGGAAAGGGGTTAAAAACCGTTTGTATAGCACCGACGTGCACCAGTGTAAGGATGTAAAGATGAAAAGGGAACTTTATGTATTTCCAATATAATAATACGTGTATATGAACTGGTGAAACTATAGGTCGAGATTAGAAAACGGAAGTAGGACATGGCGTTTCAAGAGGAAAATAGAACTGGGCTGTGTGTTTGATTCAGTAAAAAAACTACATGTAGATGTTCTAAGACAAAATATAACTAAGTCTGGCGGCCAGAGGCCAGTAGATACCTGCTGGATCTTTGTGCCCCGTTGTCGTCATGGGTTGGGCCTGTTAAAACCAAAACCAAGCCTGGGCAGTCTACAGCTCAGTTGAAACTTGCTCGACTTGAAAAAACAATATACCTGCTGGATCCTAGTTATCAGTCGGTACTTGCAGAATTCTCTTGTTTTATTGACTATGTTAAAGATTTCATGGGTTTCACCGTCTCAGACGTCAGCATTATTTTTCCATCGTGATAATAAGTGCATGCACTTGCTTGCGTACAGCCATGGACCTGCTGGTTTCGTACGGTTAGGCCCTGTATGGACAGCCGTCTTGTGGTTCCACTACAAAAAAAGACACATCCGTGACATTTTGGGCCGAACGAATTTTTTTTCTGTCATACATATGACACTTCTATGACGATAATTGTGACAAAACCCGGTATCATCATAGATGTGGTTGGCTCCTACTTCTATGACAAAAAAACATGACAGAAAATGGGCGGGCCGGAGACGCAGCTGCATGACATTCTTTGGGCCGTCCATGACGGAAAAAACCATGGTAGAAGCGAGGGCGAGGAAAATTCCGGGGAGTTCCCGGTTACGGTGGGAGGTCGGGGGCCGAGCGATGCGCGTTTCTCTCGTACACGTACGCGCGTGTGTGCGAGGCCTTGGCTCTAACTGAACCCGAGCGAGGCGTTGGGCTCTAACTGAACCCGAGCGATTGCACTGCAGGCTATGCATTACTGAACCCGAGCGATCGATCGATGGCTGTTAACTGAACCCGATCGAGCGATTCCTTCGCTACTGCTGCTAACTGAAGCCGATC